>NW_026644995.1:0-42240 GCF_030020395.1 Manis pentadactyla | reverse complement strand
CATAGCTCAAGCCGCCAAACACACACACAACCTCTCTAACACAGCCACACACAAATCACAGTCACACACACAAAACACCCACAACTCATACAGAACAACCCACAACCGCCAAGAACGCACACGACATGCACTCAACACACGACACATAACACACACAACCACAAGCATACCATATAGAGCACACTCAGAACCAGACACTGTCAACACAACCCAATACACACATCACACACACAATAAGCACACACGCACATCACACACACCACACAATTAACATCACACACAATGCCCAAAATACCCAGACCAACCAACACCTTCCCCATACGTAACACACAGGAAAGCATGTACACAGCACACACAACCCAGAACACAGTACGTAACACAACACACAACACAGAGAAAGACACATTTCACCCTGAGCGTGACAAAGGAGGCCACGCACCAGACACACAACACAACCACCAACAGAAAGCTCATCGAAAGGCAAAATATACAACACCACAGGATCCACCCAATTCACACAACACAAAGATCAAACCTGCACATATCACACATAACATGCCCCAGATCAAAACGCAGAGCACACGGCGATCAACAAGCAGTAAGTAACCCATACTACGCACATTTCGTACACAACACACAGAAAACAAATAAGACGCACAGATCACATACAACACAACACAAAACACTCAAGAACACATGGCACACCACATGGCAAAACAGAATACACACAGAAAAACAAAACACCACAAATCACTACCATAGACCAACAACTCTGGCAGCACCCCAGACACAAAACAAACCCGATAGACACACAAAACACACATTTCACACGCTACACATCACAGCCCGTAGCGCACACGTCACACACGACACACCAAGTGCACAGTCACACACAGACACCCCACGCACGTATCCATCCAGGAAAGCACTACGTAAAGCACACGTGCACAAAACCCATACAGTAACAAAACAAAAGTCACAGGACACACAGCAGACACAACAAAGCACATAATAGCCCACAAGACACAGAAACCACATTTGAGAGAGTATACACAGCACACACAACGAGGAACACTAAACAAGCACAACCAAACACAGACAACACATCTGACATCACACACATAACAAACAAACGCAAACAAATCCACTCAAACACAGACGGAAATCACATTCACCCACGCAAAAGACACACAGCACACATTAAACAAAGGCAAAACACACACAAAAAAACAAAGATCACACTTAGCACACACTTGGTGCATTACACGCAACACACACAACCAAGCAGACACACCACACATATATCCTCACACAGGAGCACAACACAGAAGCACACAACAGACCGGACACTCACAGCACATACTTCAAGGCACAAAACTGCTCACAATACACATGAAAGTCTTTGCACAGGTACATACTGCACCCTCCATGAGACACCCAAAGCAAGCACAACCACACAGTCAACATGTCTCCCCTCATGCACATAGCTCAAGCCGCCAAACACACACACAACCTCTCTAACACAGCCACACACAAATCACAGTCACACACACAAAACACCCACAACTCATACAGAACCATACAACCCCCAAGAACGCACACGACATGCATTCAACAAACGACACATAACACACACAACCACAAACATACCATATAGAGCACACTCAGAACCACACACTGTCAGCACAACCCAATACACACAACACACACACAATAAGCACACAAGCACATCACACACACCACACAATTAACATCACACACAATGCCCAAAATACCCAGACCAACCAACACCTTCCCCATACGTAACACACAGGAAAGCATGTACACAGCACACACAACCCAGAACACAGTACGTAACACAACACACAACACAGAGAAAGACACATTTCACCCTGAGCGTGACAAAGGAGGCCACGCACCAGACACACAACACAACCACCAACAGAAAGCTCATCGAAAGGCAAAATATACAACACCACAGGATCCACTCAATTCACACAACACAAAGCTCAAAACTGCACATATCACACATAACATGCCCCAGATCAAAACGCAGAGCACAAGGCGATCAACAAGCAGTAAATAACCCATACCACGCACATTTCGTACACAACACACAGAAAACAAACAAGACGCACAGATCACATACAACACAACACAAAACACTCAAGAACACATGGCACAACACATGGCACCACAGAATACACACAGAAACACAAACAAACACCACAAATCACTACCATAGACCAACAACTCTGGCAGCACCCCAGACAAACAACAAACCCGACAGACACACAAAACACACATTTCACACGCTACACATCACAGCCCGTAGCGCACACGTCACACACGACACACCACGTGCACAGTCACACACAGACACCCCACGCACGTATCCACCCAGGAAAGCACTACGTAAAGCACACGTGCACAAAACCCATACAGTAACAAAACAAAAGTCACAGGACACACAGCAGACACAACAAAGCACATAACAGCCCACAAGACACAGAAACCACATTTGAGAGAGTATACAGAGCACACACAACGAGACACACTAAACAAGCAGAACCACACACAGACAACACATCTCACATCACACACTTAACAAACAAACGCACACAAATCCACTCAAACACAATCTCACGGAAATCACAATCACCCACGCAAGACACACAGCACACATTAAACCAAGGCAAAACACACACAAAAAAACAATGATCACACATAGAACACACTTGGTGCATTACACGCAACACACACAACCAAGCAGACACACCACACATATATCCTCACACAGGAGCACAACACAGAAGCACACAACAGACCCGAGACTCACAGCACATACTCAAAGGCACAAAACTGCTCACAATACACATGAAAGTCTTTGCACAGGTACATACTGCACACTCCATGAGACACCCAAAGCAAGCACAACCACACAGTCAACATGTCTCCCCTCATGCGCATAGCTCAAGCCGCCAAACACACACACAACTTCTCTAACACAGCCACACACAAATCACAGTCACACACACAAAACACCCACAGCACATACAGAACCACCCACAACCGCCAAGAACGCACACGACATGCACTCAACGCATGTCACATAACACACACAACCACAAACATACCATATAGAGCACACTCAGAACCACACACTGTCGGCACAACCCAATACACACAACACACACACAATAAGCACACAAGCACATCACACACACCACACAATTAACATCACACACAATGCCCAAAATACCCAGACCAACCAACACCTTCCCCATACGTAACACACAGGAAAGCATGTACACAGCACACACAACCCAGAACACAGTACGTAACACAACACACAACACAGAGAAAGACACATTTCACCCTGAGCGTGACAAAGGAGGCCACGCACCAGACACACAACACAACCACCAACAGAAAGCTCATCGAAAGGCAAAATATACAACACCACAGGATCCACCCAATTCACACAACACAAAGATCAAACCTGCACATATCACACATAACATGCCCCAGATCAAAACGCAGAGCACAAGGCGATCAACAAGCAGTAAGTAACCCATACTACGCACATTTCGTACACAACACACAGAAAACAAACAAGACGCACAGATCACATACAACACAACACAAAACACTCAAGAACACATGGCACAGCGCATGGCACAACAGAATACACACAGAAACACAAAACAAACACCACAAATCACTACCATACACCAACAACTCTGGCAGCACCCCAGACACACAACAATCCTGACAGACACACAAAACACACATTTCACATGCTACACATCACAGCCCATAGCGCACACGTCACACACGACACACCACGTGCACAGTCACACACAGACACCCCACGCACTTATCCACCCAGGAAAGCACTACGCAAAGCACACGTGCACAAAACCCATACAGTAACAAAACAAAAGTCACAGGACACACAGCAGACACAACAAAGCACATAATAGCTCACAAGACACAGAAACCACATTTGAGAGAGTATACACAGCACACACAACGAGGCACACTAAACAAGCACAACCACACACAGACAACACATCTCACATCACATACTTAACAAACACACACAAATCCACTCAAACACATTCACATGGAAATCACAATCACCCACGCAAAAGACACACAGCACACATAAAACCAAGGCAAAACACACACAAAAATACAAAGATCACACGTAGCACACACTTGGTGCATTACACGCAACACACACCACCAAGCAGACACACCACACATATATCCTCACACAGGAGCACAACACTGAAGCACACAACAGACCCGAGACTCACAGCACATACTCAAAGGCACAAAACTGCTCACAATACACATGAAAGTCTTTGCACAGGTACATACTGCACACTCCATGAGACACCCAAAGCAAGCACAACCACACAGTCAACATGTCTCCCCTCATGCGCATAGCTCAAGCCGCCAAACACGCACACAACCTCTCTAACACAGCCACACACAAATCACAGTCACACACACAAAACACCCACAACACATACAGAACCACGCACAACCGCCAAGAACGCACACGACATGCATTCAACACACGACACATAACACACACAACCACAAACATACCATATAGAGCACACTCAGAACCACACACTGTCAGCACAACCCAATACACACAACACACACACAATAAGCACACACGCACATCACACACACCACACAATTAACATCAAACACAATGCCCAGAATACACAGACCGCCCAACACCTTCCCCATACGTAACACACAGGAAGAATGTACACAGCACAAACAAACCCAGAACACAGTACGTAACACAACAAACAACACAGAGAAAGACACATTTCACCCTGAGCGTGACAAAGGAGGCCACGCACCAGACACACAACACAACCACCAACAGAAAGCTCATCGAAAGGCAAAATATACACCACAGAATCCACTCAGTTCACACAACACAAAGCTCAAAACTGCACATATCACACATAACATGCCCCAGATCAAAACGCAGAGCACAAGGCGATCAACAAGCAGTAAATAACCCATACCCCGCACATTTCGTACACAACACACAGAAAACAAACAAGACGCACAGATCACATACAACACAACACAAAACACTCAAGAACACATGGCACACCGCATGGCACAACAGAGTACACACAGAAACACAAAACAAACACCACAAATCACTACCATAGACCAACAACTCTGGCAGCACCCCAGACACACAACAAACCTGACAGACACACAAAACACACATTTCACACGCTACACATCACAGCCCGTAGCGCACACGTCACACACGACACACCACGTGCACAGTCACACACAGACACCCCACGCACTTATCCACACAGGAAAGCACTACGCAAAGCACACGTGCACAAAACCCATACAGTAACAAAACAAAAGTCACAGGACACACAGCAGACACAACAAAGCACATAATAGCTCACAAGACACAGAAACCACATTTGAGAGAGTATACACAGCACACACAATGAGGCACACTAAACAAGCACAACCACACACAGACAACACATCTCACATCACACACATAACAAACAAACGCACACAAATCCACTCAAACACAATCACACGGAAATCACAATCACCCACGCAAGACACACAGCACACATTAAATCAAGGCAAAACACACACAAAAAAACAAAGATCACACATAGCACACACTTGGTGCATTACACGCAACACACACAACCAAGCAGACACACCACACATATATGCTCACACAGGAGCACAACACTGAAGCACACAACAGACCCGAGACTCACAGCACATACTCAAAGGCACAAAACTGCTCACAATACACATGAAAGTCTTTGCACAGGTACATACTGCACACTCCATGAGACACCCAAAGCAAGCACAACCACACAGTCAACATGTCTCCCCTCATGCGCATAGCTCAAGCCGCCAAACACGCACACAACCTCTCTAACACAGCCACACACAAATCACAGTCACACACACAAAACACCCACAACACATACAGAACCACGCACAACCGCCAAGAACGCACACGACATGCATTCAACACACGACACATAACACACACAACCACAAACATACCATATAGAGCACACTCAGAACCACACACTGTCAGCACAACCCAATACACACAACACACACACAATAAGCACACACGCACATCACACACACCACACAATTATCATCAAACACAATGCCCAGAATACACAGACCGCCCAACACCTTCCCCATACGTAACACACAGGAAGAAAGTACACAGCACACACAACCCAGAACACAGTACGTAACACAACAAACAACACAGAGAAAGACACATTTCACCCTGAGCGTGACAAAGGAGGCCACGCACCAGACACACAACACAACCACCAACAGAAAGCTCATCGAAAGGCAAAATATACAACACCACAGGATCCACTCAATTCACACAACACAAAGCTCAAAACTGCACATATCACACATAACATGCCCCAGATCAAAACGCAGAGCACAAGGCGATCAACAAGCAGTAAATAACCCATACCACGCACATTTCGTACACAACACACAGAAAAAAAACAAGACGCACAGATCACATACAACACAACACAAAACACTCAAGAACACATGGCACACCGCATGTCAAAACAGAGTACACACAGAAACACAAAACAAACACCACAAATCACTACCATAGACCAACAACTCTGGCAGCACCCCAGACACACAACAAACCTGACAGACACACAAAACACACATTTCACACGCTACACATCACAGGCCATAGAGCACACGTCACACACGACACACCACGTGCACAGTCATAAACAGACACCCGACGCACGTATCCACCCAGGAAGCACTACGCAAAGCACACGTGCACAAAACCCATACAGTAACAAAATAAAAGTCACAGGACACACAGCAGACACAACAAAGCACATAATAGCTCACAAGACACAGAAACATTTGAGAGAGTATAGAGAGCACACACAACGAGGCACACTAAACAAGCACAACCACACACAGACAAAACATCTCACATCACACACATAACAAACAAAGGCACACAAATCCACTGAAACACAATCACACGGAAATCACAATCACCCACACAAAAGACACACAGCACACATTAAATCAAGCAAAACACACACAAAAAAAACAAAGATCACACGTAGCACACACTTGGTGCATTACACGCAACACACACAACCAAGCAGACACACCACACATATATCCTCACACAGGAGCACAACACAGAAGCACACAACAGACCCGAGACTCACAGCACATACTCAAATGCACAAAACTGCTCACAATACACATAAAAGTCTTTGCACAGGTACATACTGCACACTCCATGAGACACCCAAAGCAAGCACAACCACACAGTCAGGATGTCTGCCCTCATGCGCATAGCTCAAGCCGCCAAACACACACACAACCTCTCTAACACAGCCACACACAAATCACAGTCACACACTAAACACCCACAACTCATACAGAACCACCCACAACCGCCAATAACGCGCACGACATGCATTCAACACACGACACATAACACACACAACCACAATCATACCATATAGAGCACACTCAGAAACACACACTGTCAGCACAACCCAATACACACAACACACACACAATAAGCACACACGCACATCACACACACGACACAATTGACATCACACACAATGCCCAAAATACTCAGACCGCCAAACACCTTCCCCATACGTAACACACAGGAAAGCATGTACACAGCACACACAACCCAGAACACAGTACGTAACACAACAAACAACACAGAGAAAGACACATTACACCCTGAGCGTGACAAAGGAGGCCACGCACCAGACACACAACACAACCACCAACAGAAAGCTCATCGAAAGGCAAAATATACAACACCACAGGATCCACTCAGTTCACACAACACAAAGCTCAAAACTGCACATATCACACATAACATGCCCCAGATCAAAACGCAGAGCACAAGGCGATCAACAAGCAGTAAATAACCCATACCCCGCACATTTCGTACACAACACACAGAAAACAAACAAGACGCACAGATCACATACAACACAACACAAAACACTCAAGAACACATGGCACACCGCATGGCACAACAGAGTACACACAGAAACACAAAACAAACACCACAAATCACTACCATAGACCAACAACTCTGGCAGCACCCCAGACACACAACAAACCCGACAGACACACAAAACACACATTTCACACGCTACACATCACAGCCCGTAGCGCACAAGTCACACACGACACACCACGTGCACAGTCACACACAGACACCCCACGCACTTATCCATACAGGAAAGCACTACGCAAAGCACACGTGCACAAAACGCATACAGTAACAAAACAAAAGTCACAGGACACACAGCAGACACAACAAAGCACATAATAGCTCACAAGACACAGAAACCACATTTGAGAGAGTATACAGAGCACACACAACGAGGCACACTAAACAAGCACAACCACACACAGACAACAAATCTCACATCACACACATAACAAACAAACGCACACAAATCCACTGAAACACAATCACACGGAAATCACAATCACCCACGCAAGACACACAGCACACATTAAATCAAGGCAAAACACACAAAAAAAAACAAAGATCACACATAGCACACACTTGGTGCATTACACGCAACACACACAACCAAGCAGACACACCACACATATATACTCACACAGGAGCACAACACAGAAGCACACAACAGACCCGAGACTCACAGCACATACTCAAAGGCACAAAACTGCTCACAATACACATGAAAGTCTTTGCACAGGTACATACTGCACACTCCATGAGACACCCAAAGCAAGCACAACCACACAGTCAACATGTCTCCCTCATGCGCATAGCTCAAGCCGCCAAACACGCACACAACCTCTCTAACACTGCCACACACAAATCACAGTCACACACACAAAACACCCACAACACATACAGAACCACTCACAACCGCCAAGAACGCACACGACATGCATTCAACACACGAAACATAACACACACAACCACAAACATACCATATAGAGCACACTCAGAACCACACACTGTCAGCACAACCCAATACACACAACACACACACAATAAGCACACACGCACATCACACACACCACACAATTAACATCACACACAATGCCAAAAATACTCAGACCGCCCAACACCTTCCCCATACGTAACACACAGGAAGCATGTACACAGCACACACAACCCAGAACACAGTACGTAACACAACAAACAACACAGAGAAAGACACATTTCACCCTGAGCGTGACAAAGGAGGCCACGCACCAGACACACAACACAACCACCAACAGAAAGCTCATCGAAAGGCAAAATATACAACACCACAGGATCCACTCAGTTCACACAACACAAAGCTCAAAACTGCACATATCACACATAACATGCCCCAGAACAAAACGCAGAGCACAAGGCGATCAACAAGCAGTAAATAACCCATACCACGCACATTTCGTACACAACACACAGAAAACAAACAAGACGCACAGATTACATACAACAAAACACAAAACACTCAAGAACACATGGCACACCGCATGGCACAACAGAGTACACACAGAAACACAAAACAAACACCACAAATCACTACCATAGACCAACAACTCTGGCAGCACCCCAGACACACAACAAACCCGACAGACACACAAAACACACATTTCACACGCTACACATCACAGCCCGTAGCGCACACGTCACACACGACACACCACGTGCACAGTCACACACAGACACCCCACGCACGTATCCACCCAGGAAAGCACTACGCAAAGCACACGTGCACAAAACCCATACAGTAACAAAACAAAAGTCACAGGACACACAGCAGACACAACAAAGCACATAATAGCTCACAAGACACAGAAACCACATTTGAGAGAGTATACACAGCACACACAACGACGCAAACTAAACAAGCACAACCACACACAGACAACACATCTCACATCACACACATAACAAACAAACGCACACAAATGCACTCAAACACAATCACACGGAAATCACAATCACCCACGCAAAAGACACACAGCACACATAAAACCAAGGCAAAACACACACAAAAAAACAAAGATCACACGTAGCACACACTTGGTGCATTACACGCAACACACACCACCAAGCAGACACACCACAGATATATCCTCACACAGGAGCACAACACAGAAGCACACAACAGACCCGAGACTCACAGCACATACTCAAAGGCACAAAACTGCTTACAATACACATGAAAGTCTTTGCACAGGTACATACTGCACACTCCATGAGACACCCAAAGCAAGCATAACCACACAGTCAGCATGTCCCCCTCATGCGCATAGCTCAAGCCGCCAAACACACACACAACCTCTCTAACACAGCCACACACAAATCACAGTCACACACTAAACACTCACAACTCATACAGAACCACACACAACTGCAAATAAAGCTCACGACATGCATTCAACACACGACACATAACACACACAACCACAAACATACCATATAGAGCACACTCAGAAACACACACTGTCAGCACAACCCAATACACACAACACACACACAATAAGCACACACGCACATCACACACACGACACAATTGACATCACACACAATGCCCAAAACACTCAGACCGCCAAACACCTTCCCCATACGTAACACACAGGAAAGCATGTACACAGCACACACAACCCAGAACACAGTACATAACACAACAAACAACACAGAGAAAGACACATTTCACCCTGAGCGTGACAAAGGAGGCCACGCACCAGACACACAACACAACCACCAACAGAAAGCTCATCGAAAGGCAAAATATACAACACCACAGGATCCACTCAGTTCACACAACACAAAGCTCAAAACTGCACATATCACACATAACATGCCCCAGATCAAAACGCAGAGCACAAGGCGATCAACAAGCAGTAAATAACAAATACCACACACATTTCATACACAACGCACAGAAAAAAAACAAGACGCACAGATCACATACAACACAACACAAAACACTCAAGAACACATGGCACACCGCATGGCACAACAGAGTACACACAGAAACACAAAACAAACACCACAAATCACTACCATAGACCAACAACTCTGGCAGCACCCCAGACACACAACAAACCCGACAGACACACAAAACACACATTTCACACGCTACACATCACAGCCCGTAGCGCACACGTCACACACGACACACCACGTGCACAGTCACACACAGACACCCCACGCACTTATCCACCCAGGAAAGCACTACGCAAAGCACACGTGCACAAAACCCATACAGTAACAAAACAAAAGTCACAGGATACACAGCAGACACAACAAAGCACATAATAGCTCACAAGACACAGAAACCACATTTGAGAGAGTATACAGAGCACACACAATGAGGCACACTAAACCTGCACAACCACACACAGACAACACATCTCACATCACACACATAATAAACAAAAGCACACAAATCCACTCAAACACAATCACACGGAAATCACAATCACCCACGCAAGACACACAGCACACATTAAATCAAGGCAAAACACACAAAAAAAACAAAGATCACACATAGCACACACTTGGTGCATTACACGCAACACACACAACCAAGCAGACACACCACACATATATCCTCACACAGGAGCACAACACAGAAGCACACAACAGACCCGAGACTCACAGCACATACTCAAAGGCACAAAACTGCTCACAATACACATGAAAGTCTTTGCACAGGTACATACTGCACACTCCATGAGACACCCAAAGCAAGCACAACCACACAGTCAACATGTCTCCCTCATGCGCATAGCTCAAGCCGCCAAACACGCACACAACCTCTCTAACACTGCCACACACAAATCACAGTCACACACACAAAACACCCACAACACATACAGAACCACTCACAACCGCCAAGAACGCACACGACATGCATTCAACACACGAAACATAACACACACAACCACAAACATACCATATAGAGCACACTCAGAACCACACACTGTCAGCACAACCCAATACACACAACACACACACAATAAGCACACACGCACATCACACACACCACACAATTAACATCACACACAATGCCAAAAATACTCAGACCGCCCAACACCTTCCCCATACGTAACACACAGGAAGCATGTACACAGCACACACAACCCAGAACACAGTACGTAACACAACAAACAACACAGAGAAAGACACATTTCACCCTGAGCGTGACAAAGGAGGCCACGCACCAGACACACAACACAACCACCAACAGAAAGCTCATCGAAAGGCAAAATATACAACACCACAGGATCCACTCAATTCACACAACACAAAGCTCAAAACTGCACATATCACACATAACATGCCCCAGATCAAAACGCAGAGCACAAGGCGATCAACAAGCAGTAAATAACAAATACCACGCACATTTCGTACACAACACACAGAAAAAAAAACAAGACGCACAGATCACATACAACACAACACAAAACACTCAAGAACACATGGCACACCGCATGGCACAACAGAGTACACACAGAAACACAAAACAAACACCACAAATCACTACCATAGACCAACAACTCTGGCAGCAACCCAGACACACAACAAACCTGACAGACACACAAAACACACAATTCACACGCTACACATCACAGGCCATAGCGCACACGTCACACACGACACACCACGTGCACAGTCACACACAGACACCACACGCACGTATCCACCCAGGAAAGCAGTACGCAAAGCACACGTGCACAAAACCCATACAGTAACAAAACAAAAGTCACAGGACACCCAGCAGACACAACAAAGCACATAATAGCTCACAAGACACAGAAACCACATTTGAGAGAGTATACACAGCACACACAACGAGGCACACAGAACAAGCACAACCACACACAGACAACACATCTCACATCACATACTTAACAAACACACACAAATCCACTCAAACACAATCACATGGAAATCACAATCACCCACGCAAAAGACACACAGCACACATAAAACCAAGGCAAAACACACAAAAAAAAACAAAGATCACACATAGCACACACTTGGTGCATTACACGCAACACACACAACCAAGCAGACACACCACACATATATCCTCACACAGGAGCACAACACAGAAGCACACAACAGACCCGAGACTCACAGCACATACTCAAAGGCACAAAACTGCTCACAATACACATGAAAGTCTTTGCACAGGTACATACTGCACACTCCATGAGACACCCAAAGCAAGCACAACCACACAGTCAACATGTCTCCCTCATGCGCATAGCTCAAGCCGCCAAACACGCACACAACCTCTCTAACACTGCCACACACAAATCACAGTCACACACACAAAACACCCACAACACATACAGAACCACTCACAACCGCCAAGAACGCACACGACATGCATTCAACACACGAAACATAACACACACAACCACAAACATACCATATAGAGCACACTCAGAACCACACACTGTCAGCACAACCCAATACACACAACACACACACAATAAGCACACACGCACATCACACACACCACACAATTAACATCACACACAATGCCAAAAATACTCAGACCGCCCAACACCTTCCCCATACGTAACACACAGGAAGCATGTACACAGCACACACAACCCAGAACACAGTACGTAACACAACAAACAACACAGAGAAAGACACATTTCACCCTGAGCGTGACAAAGGAGGCCACGCACCAGACACACAACACAACCACCAACAGAAAGCTCATCGAAAGGCAAAATATACAACACCACAGGATCCACTCAATTCACACAACACAAAGCTCAAAACTGCACATATCACACATAACATGCCCCAGATCAAAACGCAGAGCACAAGGCGATCAACAAGCAGTAAATAACAAATACCACGCACATTTCGTACACAACACACAGAAAAAAAAACAAGACGCACAGATCACATACAACACAACACAAAACACTCAAGAACACATGGCACACCGCATGGCACAACAGAGTACACACAGAAACACAAAACAAACACCACAAATCACTACCATAGACCAACAACTCTGGCAGCAACCCAGACACACAACAAACCTGACAGACACACAAAACACACAATTCACACGCTACACATCACAGGCCATAGCGCACACGTCACACACGACACACCACGTGCACAGTCACACACAGACACCACACGCACGTATCCACCCAGGAAAGCAGTACGCAAAGCACACGTGCACAAAACCCATACAGTAACAAAACAAAAGTCACAGGACACCCAGCAGACACAACAAAGCACATAATAGCTCACAAGACACAGAAACCACATTTGAGAGAGTATACACAGCACACACAACGAGGCACACAGAACAAGCACAACCACACACAGACAACACATCTCACATCACATACTTAACAAACACACACAAATCCACTCAAACACAATCACATGGAAATCACAATCACCCACGCAAAAGACACACAGCACACATAAAACCAAGGCAAAACACACAAAAAAAAACAAAGATCACACATAGCACACACTTGGTGCATTACACGCAACACACACAAATAGGCAGACACACCACACATATATCCTCACACAGGAGCACAACACAGAAGCACACAACAGACCCGAGACTCACAGCACATACTCAAAGGCACAAAACTGCTCACAATACACATGAAAGTCTTTGCACAGGTACATACTGCACACTCCATGAGACACCCAAAGCAAGCACAACCACACAGTCAACATGTCTCCCTCATGCGCATAGCTCAAGCCGCCAAACACGCACACAACCTCTCTAACACTGCCACACACAAATCACAGTCACACACACAAAACACCCACAACACATACAGAACCACTCACAACCGCCAAGAACGCACACGACATGCATTCAACACACGAAACATAACACACACAACCACAAACATACCATATAGAGCACACTCAGAACCACACACTGTCAGCACAACCCAATACACACAACACACACACAATAAGCACACACGCACATCACACACACCACACAATTAACATCACACACAATGCCAAAAATACTCAGACCGCCCAACACCTTCCCCATACGTAACACACAGGAAGCATGTACACAGCACACACAACCCAGAACACAGTACGTAACACAACAAACAACACAGAGAAAGACACATTTCACCCTGAGCGTGACAAAGGAGGCCACGCACCAGACACACAACACAACCACCAACAGAAAGCTCATCGAAAGGCAAAATATACAACACCACAGGATCCACTCAATTCACACAACACAAAGCTCAAAACTGCACATATCACACATAACATGCCCCAGATCAAAACGCAGAGCACAAGGCGATCAACAAGCAGTAAATAACAAATACCACGCACATTTCGTACACAACACACAGAAAAAAAACAAGACGCACAGATCACATACAACACAACACAAAACACTCAAGAACACATGGCACACCGCATGGCACAACAGAGTACACACAGAAACACAAAACAAACACCACAAATCACTACCATAGACCAACAACTCTGGCAGCAACCCAGACACACAACAAACCTGACAGACACACAAAACACACAATTCACACGCTACACATCACAGGCCATAGCGCACACGTCACACATGACACACCACGTGCACAGTCACACACAGACACCACACGCACGTATCCACCCAGGAAAGCAGTACGCAAAGCACACGTGCACAAAACCCATACAGTAACAAAACAAAAGTCACAGGACACCCAGCAGACACAACAAAGCACATAATAGCTCACAAGACACAGAAACCACATTTGAGAGAGTATACACAGCACACACAACGAGGCACACTGAACAAGCACAACCACACACAGACAACACATCTCACATCACATTCTTAACAAACACACACAAATCCACTCAAACACAATCACATGGAAATCACAATCACCCACGCAAAAGACACACAGCACACATAAAACCAAGGCAAAACACACACAAAAAAACAAAGATCACACGTAGCACACACTTGGTGCATTACACGCAACACACACCACCAAGCAGACACACCACACATATATCCTCTCACAGGAGCACAACACAGAAGCACACAACAGACCCGAGACTCACAGCACATACTCAAAGGCACAAAACTGCTCACAATACACATGAAAGTCTTTGCACAGGTACATACTGCACACTCCATGAGACACCCAAAGCAAGCACAACCACACAGTCGACATGTCTCCCCTCATGCGCATAGCTCAAGCCGCCAAACACACACACAACCTCTCTAACACAGCCACACACAAATCACAGTCACACACTAAACACTCACAACTCATACAGAACCACCCACAACTGCCAATAACGCGCACGACATGCATTCAACACACGACACATAACACACACAAACACAAACATACCATATAGAGCACACTCAGAAACACACACTGTCAGCACAACACAATACACACAACACACACACAATAAGCACACACGCACATCACACACACCACACAATTAACATCACACACAATGCCCAGAATACACAGACCGCCCAACACCTTCCCCATACGTAACACACAGGAAGCATGTACACAGCACACACATCCCAGAACACAGTACGTAACACAACAAACAACACAGAGAAAGACACATTTCACCCTGAGCGTGACAAAGGAGGCCACGCACCAGACACACAACACAACCACCAACAGAAAGCTCATCGAAAGGCAAAATATACAACACCACAGGATCCACTCAGTTCACACAACACAAAGCTCAAAACTGCACATATCACACATAACATGCCCCAGATCAAAACGCAGAGCACAAGGCGATCAACAAGCAGTAAATAACCCATACCCCGCACATTTCGTACACAACACACAGAAAACAAACAAGACGCACAGATCACATACAACACAACACAAAACACTCAAGAACACATGGCACACCGCATGGCACAACAGAGTACACACAGAAACACAAAACAAACACCACAAATCACTACCATAGACCAACAACTCTGGCAGCACCCCAGACACACAACAAACCCGACAGACACACAAAACACACATTTCACACGTTACACATCACAGCCCGTAGCGCACACGTCACACACGACACACCACGTGCACAGTCACACACAGACACCCCACGCACTTATCCACCCAGGAAAGCACTACGCAAAGCACACGTGCACAAAACCCATACAGTAACAAAACAAAAGTCACAGGACACACAGCAGACACAACAAAGCACATAATAGCTCACAAGACACAGAAACCACATTTGAGAGAGTATACAGAGCACACACAGCGAGGCACACTAAACAAGCACAACCACACACAGACAACACATCTCACATCACACACATAACAAACAAACGCACACAAATCCACTCAAACACAATCACACGGAAATCACAATCACCCACGCAAGACACACAGCACACATTAAATCAAGGCAAAACACACACAAAAAAACAAAGATCACACATAGCACACACTTGGTGCATTACACGCAACACACACAACCAAGCAGACACACCACACATATATCCTCACACAGGAGCACAACACAGAAGCACACAACAGACCCGAGACTCACAGCACATACTCAAAGGCACAAAACTGCTCACAATACACATGAAAGTCTTTGCACAGGTACATACTGCACACTCCATGAGACACCCAAAGCAAGCACAACCACACAGTCAACATGTCTCCCCTCATGCGCATAGCTCAAGCCGCCAAACACGCACACAACCTCTCTAACACAGCCACACACAAATCACAGTCACACACACAAAACACCCACAACACATACAGAACCACTCACAACCGCCAGGAACGCACACGACATGCATTCAACACACGACACATAACACACACAACCACAAACATACCATATAGAGCACACTCAGAACCACACACTGTCAGCACAACCCAATACACACAACACACACACAATAAGCACACACGCACATCACACACACCACACAATTAACATCACACACAATGCCCAGAATACACAGACCGCCCAACACCTTCCCCATACGTAACACACAGGAAGCATGTACACAGCACACACATCCCAGAACACAGTACGTAACACAACAAACAACACAGAGAAAGACACATTTCACCCTGAGCGTGACAAAGGAGGCCACGCACCAGACACACAACACAACCACCAACAGAAAGCTCATCGAAAGGCAAAATATACAACACCACAGGATCCACTCAATTCACACAACACAAAGCTCAAAACTGCACATATCACACATAACATGCCCCAGATCAAAACGCAGAGCACAAGGTGATCAACAAGCAGTAAATTACCCATACCACTCACATTTCGTACACAACACACAGAAAAAAACAAGACGCACAGATCACATACAACACAACACAAAACACTCAAGAACACATGGCACACCGCATGGCAAAACAGAGTACACACAGAAACACAAAACAAACACCACAAATCACTACCAGAGACCAACAACTCTGGCAGCACCCCAGACACACAACAAACCTGACAGACACACAAAACACACATTTCACACGCTACACATCACAGGCCATAGAGCACACGTCACACACGATACACCACGTGCACAGTCACAAACAGACACCCAACGCACGTATCCACACAGGAAAGCACTACGCAAAGCACACGTGCACAAAACCCATACAGTAACAAAATAAAAGTCACAGGACACACAGCAGACACAACAAAGCACATAATAGCTCACAAGACACAGAAACCACATTTGAGAGAGTATACAGAGCAAACACAACGAGGCACACTAAACAAGCACAACCACACAGACAAAACATCTCACATCACACACATAACAAACAAACGCACACAAATCCACTCAAACACAATCACACGGAAATCACAATCACCCACACAAAAGACACACATCACACATTAAGTCAAGCAAAACACACACAAAAAAAACAAATATCACACGTAGCACACACTTGGTGCATTACACGCAACACACACAACCAAGCAGACACACCACACATATATCCTCACACAGGAGCACAACACAGATGCACACAACAGACCCGAGACTCACAGCACATACTCAAAGGCACAAAACTGCTTACAATACACATGAAAGTCTTTGCACAGGTACATACTGCACACTCCATGAGACACCAAAAGCAAGCACAACCACACAGTCAACATGTCTCCCCTCATGCGCATAGCTCAAGCCGCCAAACACACACATAACCTCTCTACCACAGATACACACAAATCACAGTCACACAAACAAAACACCCACAACTCATACAGAACCACACACAACGGCCAAGAACGCACACGACATGCATTCAACAAACGACACATAACACACACAACCACAAACATACCATATAGAGCACACTCAGAACCACACACTGTCAGCACAACCAAATACACACAACACACAAACAATAAGCACACACGCACATCACACACACCACACAATTAACATCACACACAATGCCCAAAATACCCAGACCAACCAACACCTTCCCCATACGTAACACACAGGAAAGCATGTACACAGCACACACAACCCAGAACACAGTACGTAACACAACAAACAACACAGAGAAATACACATTTCACCCTGAGCGTGACAAATGAGGCCACGCACCAGACACACAACACAACCGCCAACAGAAAGCTCATCGAAAGGCAAAATATACAACACCACAGGATCCACTCAATTCACACAACACAAAGCTCAAAACTGCACATATCACACATAACATGCCCCAAATCAAAACGCAGAGCACAAGGCGATCAACAAGCAGTAAATAACAAATACCACACACATTTCGTACACAACACACAGAAAAAAAACAAGACGCACAGATCACATACAAAACAACACAAAACAATCAAGAACACATGGCACACCGCATGGCACAACAGAGTACACACAGAAACACAAAACAAACAACACAAATCACTACCATAGACCAACAACTCTGGCAGCACCCCAGACACACAACAAACCTGACAGACACACAAAACACACATTTCACACGCTACACATCACAGGCCATAGCGCACACATCACACATGACACACCACGTGCACAGTCACACACAGACACCCCACGCACGTATCCACCCAGGAAAGCAGTACGCAAAGCACACGTGCACAAAACCCATACAGTAACAAAACAAAAGTCACAGGAAACCCAGCAGACACAACAAAGCACATAATAGCTCACAAGACACAGAAACCACATTTGAGAGAGTATACACAGCACACACAACGAGGCACACTAAACAAGCACAACCACACACAGACAACACATCTCACATCACATACTTAACAAACACACACAAATCCACTCAAACACAATCACATGAAAATAACAATCACCCACGCAAAAGACACACAGCACACATAAAACCAAGGCAAAACACACACAAAAAAACAAAGATCACACGTAGCACACACTTAGTGCATTACACGCAACACACACAACCAAGCAGACACACCACAGATATATCCTCACACAGGAGCACAACACAGAAGCACACAACAGACCCGAGACTCACAGCACATACTCAAAGACACAAAACTGCTTACAATACACATGAAAGTCTTTGCACAGGTACATACTGCACACTCCATGAGACACCCAAAGCAAGCATAACCACACAGTCAGCATGTCCCCCTCATGCGCATAGCTCAAGCTGCCAAACACACACACAACCTCTATAACACAGCCACACACAAATCACAGTCACACACTAAACACCCACAACTCATACAGAACCACCCACAACCGCCAATAACGCGCACTACATGCATTCAACACACGACACATAACACACACAACCACAAACATACCATATAGAGCACACTCAGAAACACACACTGTCAGCACAACCCAATACAAACAACACACACACAATAAGCACACACGCACATCACACACACGACACAATTGACATCACACACAATGCCCAAAATACTCAGACCGCCAAACACCTTCCCCATACGTAACACACAGGAAAGCATGTACACAGCACACACAACCCAGAACACAGAACGTAACACAACACACAACACAGAGAAAGACACATTTCACCCTGAGCGTGACAAAGGAGGCCACGCACCAGACACACAACACAACCACCCACAGAAAGCTCATCGAAAGGCAAAATATACAACACCACAGGATCCACTCAATTCACACAACACAAAGCTCAAAACTGCACATATCACACATAACATGCCCCAGATCAAAACGCAGAGCACAAGGCGATCAACAAGCAGTAAAAACCCATACTACGCACACTTCGTACACATCACACAGAAAAAAAAAGACGCACAGATCACATACAACACAACACAAAACACTCAAGAACACATGGCACACCGCATGGCACAGCAGAATACACATAGAAACACAAAACAAACACCACAAATCACTACCATAGACCAACAACTCTGGCAGCACCCCAGACACACAACAAACCTGACAGACACACAAAACACACATTTCACACGCTACACATCACAGGATATAGCGCACACGTCACACACGACACACCACGTGCACAGTCACAAACAGACACCCCACGCACGTATCCACCCAGGAAAGCACTACGCAAAGCACACGTGCACAAAACCCATACAGTAACAAAACAAAAGTCACAGGACACACAGCAGACACAACAAAGCACATAATAGCTCACAAGACACAGAAACCACATTTGAGAGAGTATACACAGCACACACAACGAGGCACACTAAACAAGCACAACCACACACAGACAACACATCTCACATCACACACATAACAAACAAACGCACACAAATCCACTCAAACATAATCACACGGAAATCACAATCACCCACACAAAAGACACACAGCACACATTAAATCAATCAAAACACACACAAAAAAACAAAAATCACACATAGCACACACTTGGTGCATTACACGCAACACACACAACCAAGCAGACACACCACACATATATCCTCACACAGGAGCACAACACAGAAGCACACAACAGACCCGAGACTCACAGCACATATCAAAGGCACAAAACTGCTCACAATACACATGAAAGTCTATGCACAGGTACATACTGTACACTCCATGAGACACCCAAAGCAAGCACAACCACACAGTCAACATGTCTCCCCTCATGCGCATAGCTCAAGCCGCCAAACACACACACAACCTCTCTAACACAGCCACACACACATCACAGTCACACACACAAAACACCCACAACACATACAAAACCACCCACAACCGCCAAGAACGCACACGACATGCACTCAACACACGACACATAACACACACAACCACAAACATACCATATAGAGCACACTCAGAACCACACACTGTCAGCACAACCCAATACACACAACACACACACAATAAGCACACACGCACATCACACACACCACACAATTAACATCACACACAATGACCAAAATACCCAGACTGCAAAACACCTTCCCCATACGTAAAACAGAGGAAAGCATGTACACAGCACACACAACCCAGAACACAGAACGTAACACAACACACAACACAGAGAAAGACACATTTCACCCTAAGCGTGACAAAGGAGGCCACGCACCAGACACACAACACAACCACCAACAGAAAGCTCATCGAAAGGCAAAATATACAACACCACAGGATCCACCCAATTCACATAACACAAAGCTCAAAACTGCACATATCACACATAACATGCCCCAGATCAAATCGCAGAGCACAAGGCGATCAATAAGCAGTAAATAACCCATACCACACACATTTCATACACAACACACAGAAAACAAATCAGACGCACAGATCACATACAACACAACACAAAACACTCAAGAACACATGGCACACCGCATGGCACAACAGAATACACACAGAAACACAAAACAAACACCACAAATCACTACCATAGACCAACAACTCTGGCAGCACCCCAGACACACAACAAACCCGACAGACACACAAAACACACATTTCGCACGCTACACATCACAGCCCGTAGCGCACACGTCACACACGACACACCACGTGCACAGTCACACACAGACACACCACGCACGTGTCAACCCAGGAAAGCAGTACGCAAAGCACACGTGCACAAAACCCATACAGTAACAAAACAAAAGTCACAGGACACACAGCAGAGACAACAAAGCACTTAATAGCTCACAAGACACAGAAACCACATTTGAGAGAGTATACACAGCACACACAACGAGGCACACTACACAAGCACAACCACACACAGACAACACATCTCACATCACACACTTAATAAACAAACACACACAAATCCACTCAAACACAATCACACGGAAATCACAATCACCCACGCAAAAGACACACAGCACACATAAAACCAAGGCAAAACACACACAAAAAAACAAAGATCACACGTAGCACACACTTGGTGCATTACACGCAACACACACAACCAAGCAGACACACCACACATATATCCTCACACAGGAGCACAACACAGAAGCACACAACAGACCCGAGACTCACAGCACATACTCAAAGGCACAAAACTGCTTACAATACACATGAAAGTCTTTGCACAGGTACATACTGCACACTCCATGAGACACACAAAGCAAGCATAACCACACAGTCAACATGTCTCCCCTCATGCGCATAGCTCAAGCCGCCAAACACACACACAACCTCTCTAACACAGCCACACACAAATCACAGTCACACACACAAAACACCCACAACTCATACAGAACCAACCACAACTGCCAAGAACGCACAAGACATGCATTCAACAGACGACACATAACACACACAACCACAAACATACCATATAGAGCACACTCAGAACCACACACTGTCAGCACAACCGAATACACACAACACACACACAATAAGCACACACGCACATCACACACACCACACAATTAACATCACACACAATGCCCAAAATACCCAGACCACCCAACACCTTCCCCGTACGTAACACACAGGAAAGCATGTACACAGCACACACAACCCAGAACACAGTACGTAACACAACAAACAACACAGAGAAAGACACATTTCACCCTGAGCGTGACAAAGGAGGCCACGCACCAGACACACAACACAACCACCAACAGAAAGCTCATCGAAAGGCAAAATATACAACACCACAGGATCCACTCAATTCACACAACACAAAGCTCAAAACTGCACATATCACACATAACATGCCCCAGATCAAAACGCAGAGCACAAGGCGATCAACAAGCAGTAAATAACCCATACCACACACATTTCATACACAACACACAGAAAACAAACAAGACGCACAGATCACATACAACACAACACAAAACACTCAAGAACACATGGCACACCGCATGGCAAAACAGAGTACACACAGAAACACAAAACAAACACCACAAATCACTACCATAGACCAACAACTCTGGCAGCACCCCAGACACACAACAAACCCGACAGACACACAAAACACACATTTCGCACGCTACACATCACAGCCCGTAGCGCACACGTCACATACGACACACCACGTGCACAGTCACACACAGACACCCCACGCACGTATCCACCCAGGAAAGCAGTACGCAAAGCACACGTGCACAAAACCCATACAGTAACAAAACAAAAGTCACAGGACACACAGCAGACACAACAAAGCACATAATATCTCACAAGACACAGAAACCACATTTGAGAGAGTATACACAGCACACACAACGAGGCACACTAAACAAGCACAACCACACACAGACAACACATCTCACATCACACAATTAACAAACAAACACACACAAATCCACTCAAACACAATCACACGGAAATCACAATCACCCACGCAAAAGACACACAGCACACATAAAACCAAGGCAAAACACACACAAAAAAACAAAGATCACACGTAGCACACACTTGGTGCATTACACGCAACACACACAACCAAGCAGACACACCACACATATATCCTCACACAGAAGCACAACACAGAAGCACACAACAGACCCGAGACTCACAGCACGTACTCAAAGGCACAAAACTGCTTACAATACACATGAAAGTCTTTGCACAGGTACATACTGCACACTCCATGAGACACCCAAAGCAAGCATAACCACACAGTCAACATGTCTCCCCTCATGCGCATAGCTCAAGCCGCCAAACACACACACAACCTCTCTAACACAGCCACACACAAATCACAGTCACACACACAAAACACCCACAACTCATACAGAACCACTCACAACCGCCAAGAACGCACACGACATGCATTCAACACACGACACATAACACACACAACCACAAACATACCATATAGAGCACACTCAGAACCACACACTGTCAGCACAACCCAATACACACAACACACACACAATAAGCACACACGCACATCACACACACCACACAATTAACATCACACACAATGCCCAAAATACAGAGACCGCCAAACACCTTCCCCATACGTAACACACAGGAAGCATGTACACAGCACACACAACCCAGAACACAGTACGTAACACAACAAACAACACAGAAAGAGACACATTTCACACTGAGCTTGACAAAGGAGGCCACGCACCAGACACACAACACAACCACCAACAGAAAGCTCATCGAAAGGCAAAATATACAACACCACAGGATCCACTCAATTCACACAACACAAAGCTCAAAACTGCACATATCACACATAACATGCCCAGATAAAAACGCAGAGCACAAGGCGATCAACAAGCAGTAAATAACCCATACCACGCACATTTCGTACACAACACACAGAAAAAAAACAAGACGCACAGATCACATACAACACAACACAAAACACTCAAGAACACATGGCACACCGCATGGCAAAACAGAGTACACACAGAAACACAAAACAAACACCACAAATCACTACCATAGACCAACAACTCTGGCAGCACCCCAGACACACAACAAACCTGACAGACACACAAAACACACATTTCGCACGCTACACATCACAGCCCGTAGCGCACACGTCACACACGACACACCATGTGCACAGTCACACACAGACACCCCAGGCACGTATCCACCCAGGAAAGCAGTACGCAAAGCACACCTGCACAAAACCCATACAGTAACAAAACAAAAGTCACAGGACACACAGCAGACACAACAAAGCACATAATAGCTCACAAGACACAGAAACCACATTTGAGAGAGTATACACAGCACACACAACGAGGCACACTAAACAAGCACAACCACACACAGACAACACATCTCACATCACACACATAACAAACAAACGCACACAAATCCACTCAAACACAATCACACGGAAATCACAATCACCCACGCAAAAGACACACAGCACACATAAAACCAAGGCAAAACACACACAAAAAAACAAAGATCACACGTAGCACACACTTGGTGCATTACACGCAACACACACAACCAAGCAGACACACCACACATATATCCTCACACATGAGCACAACACAGAAGCACACAACAGACCCGAGACTCACAGCACGTACTCAAAGGCACAAAACTTCTTACAATACACATGAAAGTCTTTGCACAGGTACATACTGCACACTCCATGAGACACCCAAAGCAAGCATAACCACACAGTCAACATGTCTCACCTCATGCGCATAGCTCAAGCCGCCAAACACACACACAACCTCTCTAACACAGCCACACACAAATCACAGTCACACACACAAAACACCCACAACTCATACAAAACCACCCACAACCGCCAAGAACGCACACGACATGCATTCAACACACGACACATAACACACAACCACAAACATACCATATAGAGCACACTCAGAACCACACACTGTCAGCACAACCGAATACACGAAACACACACAAAATAAGCACACACGCACATCACACACACCACACAATTAACATCACACACAATGCCCAAAATGCCCAGACCGCAAAACACCTTCCCCATACGTAACACAGAGGAAAGCATGTACACAGCACACACAATCCAGAACACAGAACGTAACACAACACACAACACAGAGAAAGACACATTTCACCCTGAGCGTGACAAAGGAGGCCACGCACAAGACACACAACACAACCACCAACAGAAAGCTCATCGAAAGGCAAAATATACAACACCACAGGATCCACCCAATTCACATAACACAAAGCTCAAAACTGCACATAACACACATAACATGCCCCAGATCAAAACGCAGAGCACAAGGCGATCAACAAGCAGTAAATAACCCATACCACGCACATTTTGTACACAACACACAGAAAACAAACAAGACGCACAGATCACATACAACACAACACAAAACACTCAAGAACACATGGCACACCGCATGGCACAACAGAGTACACACAGAAACACAAAACAAACAACACAAATCACTACCATAGACCAACAACTCTGGCAGCACCCCAGACACACAACAAAACTGACAGACACACAAAACACACATTTCACACGCTACACATCACAGGCCATAGCACACACCTCACACATGACACACCACGTGCACAGTCACACACAGACACCCCACGCACGTATCCACCCAGGAAAGCAGTACGCAAAGCACACGTGCACAAAACCCATACAGTAACAAAACAGAAGTCACAGGAAACCCAGCAGACACAACAAAGCACATAATAGCTCACAAGACACAGAAACCACATTTGAGAGAGTATACACAGCACACACAACGAGGCACACTAAACAAGCACAACCACACACAGACAACACATCTCACATCACACACATAACAAACAAACGCACACAAATCCACTCAAACATAATCACACGGAAATCACAATCACCCACGCAAAAGACACACAGCACACATAAAATCAATCAAAACACACACAAAAAAACAAAAATCACACATAGCACACACTTGGTGCATTACACGCAACACACACAACCAAGCAGACACACCACACATATATCCTCACACAGGAGCACAACACAGAAGCACACAACAGACCCGAGACTCACAGCACATATCAAAGGCACAAAACTGCTCACAATACACATGAAAGTCTATGCACAGGTACATACTGTACACTCCATGAGACACCCAAAGCAAGCACAACCACACAGTCAACATGTCTCCCCTCATGCGCATAGCTCAAGCCGCCAAACACACACACAACCTCTCTAACACAGCCACACACACATCACAGTCACACACACAAAACACCCACAACACATACAAAACCACCCACAACCGCCAAGAACGCACACGACATGCACTCAACACACGACACATAACACACACAACCACAAACATACCATATAGAGCACACTCAGAACCACACACTGTCAGCACAACCCAATACACACAACACACACACAATAAGCACACACGCACATCACACACACCACACAATTAACATCACACACAATGACCAAAATACCCAGACAGCAAAACACCTACCCCATACGTAAAACAGAGGAAAGCATGTACACAGCACACACAACCCAGAACACAGAACGTAACACAACACACAACACAGAGAAAGACACATTTCACCCTAAGCGTGACAAAGGAGGCCACGCACCAGACACACAACACAACCACCAACAGAAAGCTCATCGAAAGGCAAAATATACAACACCACAGGATCCACCCAATTCACATAACACAAAGCTCAAAACTGCACATATCACACATAACATGCCCCAGATCAAATCGCAGAGCACAAGGCGATCAATAAGCAGTAAATAACCCATACCACACACATTTCATACACAACACACAGAAAACAAATCAGACGCACAGATCACATACAACACAACACAAAACACTCAAGAACACATGGCACACCGCATGGCACAACAGAATACACACAGAAACACAAAACAAACACCACAAATCACTACCATAGACCAACAACTCTGGCAGCACCCCAGACACACAACAAACCCGACAGACACACAAAACACACATTTCGCACGCTACACATCACAGCCCGTAGCGCACACGTCACACACGACACACCACGTGCACAGTCACACACAGACACACCACGCACGTGTCAACCCAGGAAAGCAGTACGCAAAGCACACGTGCACAAAACCCATACAGTAACAAAACAAAAGTCACAGGACACACAGCAGAGACAACAAAGCACTTAATAGCTCACAAGACACAGAAACCACATTTGAGAGAGTATACACAGCACACACAACGAGGCACACTACACAAGCACAACCACACACAGACAACACATCTCACATCACACACTTAACAAACAAACACACACAAATCCACTCAAACACAATCACACGGAAATCACAATCACCCACGCAAAAGACACACAGCACACATAAAACCAAGGCAAAACACACACAAAAAAACAAAGATCACACGTAGCACACACTTGGTGCATTACACGCAACACACACAACCAAGCAGACACACCACACATATATCCTCACACAGGAGCACAACACAGAAGCACACAACAGACCCGAGACTCACAGCACATACTCAAAGGCACAAAACTGCTTACAATACACATGAAAGTCTTTGCACAGGTACATACTGCACACTCCATGAGACACACAAAGCAAGCATAACCACACAGTCAACATGTCTCCCCTCATGCGCATAGCTCAAGCCGCCAAACACACACACAACCTCTCTAACACAGCCACACACAAATCACAGTCACACACACAAAACACCCACAACTCATACAGAACCAACCACAACTGCCAAGAACGCACAAGACATGCATTCAACAGACGACACATAACACACACAACCACAAACATACCATATAGAGCACACTCAGAACCACACACTGTCAGCACAACCGAATACACACAACACACACACAATAAGCACACACGCACATCACACACACCACACAATTAACATTACACACAATGCCCAAAATACCCAGACCACCCAACACCTTCCCCGTACGTAACACACAGGAAAGCATGTACACAGCACACACAACCCAGAACACAGTACGTAACACAACAAACAACACAGAGAAAGACACATTTCACCCTGAGCGTGACAAAGGAGGCCACGCACCAGACACACAACACAACCACCAACAGAAAGCTCATCGAAAGGCAAAATATACAACACCACAGGATCCACTCAATTCACACAACACAAAGCTCAAAACTGCACATATCACACATAACATGCCCCAGATCAAAACGCAGAGCACAAGGCGATCAACAAGCAGTAAATAACCCATACCCCGCACATTTCGTACACAACACACAGAAAACAAACAAGACGCACAGATCACATACAACACAACACAAAACACTCAAGAACACATGGCACACCGCATGGCAAAACAGAGTACACACAGAAACACAAAACAAACACCACAAATCACTACCATAGACCAACAACTCTGGCAGCACCCCAGACACACAACAAACCCGACAGACACACAAAACACACATTTCGCACGCTACACATCACAGCCCGTAGCGCACACGTCACATACGACACACCACGTGCACAGTCACACACAGACACCCCACGCACGTATCCACCCAGGAAAGCAGTACGCAAAGCACACGTGCACAAAACCCATACAGTAACAAAACAAAAGTCACAGGACACACAGCAGACACAACAAAGCACATAATATCTCACAAGACACAGAAACCACATTTGAGAGAGTATACACAGCACACACAACGAGGCACACTAAACAAGCACAACCACACACAGACAACACATCTCACATCACACAATTAACAAACAAACACACACAAATCCACTCAAACACAATCACACGGAAATCACAATCACCCACGCAAAAGACACACAGCACACATAAAACCAAGGCAAAACACACACAAAAAAACAAAGATCACACGTAGCACACACTTGGTGCATTACACGCAACACACACAACCAAGCAGACACACCACACATATATCCTCACACAGAAGCACAACACAGAAGCACACAACAGACCCGAGACTCACAGCACGTACTCAAAGGCACAAAACTGCTTACAATACACATGAAAGTCTTTGCACAGGTACATACTGCACACTCCATGAGACACCCAAAGCAAGCATAACCACACAGTCAACATGTCTCCCCTCATGCGCATAGCTCAAGCCGCCAAACACACACACAACCTCTCTAACACAGCCACACACAAATCACAGTCACACACACAAAACACCCACAACTCATACAGAACCACTCACAACCGCCAAGAACGCACACGACATGCATTCAACACACGACACATAACACACACAACCACAAACATACCATATAGAGCACACTCAGAACCACACACTGTCAGCACAACCCAATACACACAACACACACACAATAAGCACACACGCACATCACACACACCACACAATTAACATCACACACAATGCCCAAAATACAGAGACCGCCAAACACCTTCCCCATACGTAACACACAGGAAGCATGTACACAGCACACACAACCCAGAACACAGTACGTAACACAACAAACAACACAGAAAGAGACACATTTCACACTGAGCTTGACAAAGGAGGCCACGCACCAGACACACAACACAACCACCAACAGAAAGCTCATCGAAAGGCAAAATATACAACACCACAGGATCCACTCAATTCACACAACACAAAGCTCAAAACTGCACATATCACACATAACATGCCCAGATCAAAACGCAGAGCACAAGGCGATCAACAAGCAGTAAATAACCCATACCACGCACATTTCGTACACAACACACAGAAAAAAAACAAGACGCACAGATCACATACAACACAACACAAAACACTCAAGAACACATGGCACACCGCATGGCAAAACAGAGTACACACAGAAACACAAAACAAACACCACAAATCACTACCATAGACCAACAACTCTGGCAGCAACCCAGACACACAACAAACCTGACAGACACACAAAACACACATTTCGCACGCTACACATCACAGCCCGTAGCGCACACGTCACACACGACACACCATGTGCACAGTCACACACAGACACCCCAGGCACGTATCCACCCAGGAAAGCAGTACGCAAAGCACACCTGCACAAAACCCATACAGTAACAAAACAAAAGTCACAGGACACACAGCAGACACAACAAAGCACATAATAGCTCACAAGACACAGAAACCACATTTGAGAGAGTATACACAGCACACACAACGAGGCACACTAAACAAGCACAACCACACACAGACAACACATCTCACATCACACACATAACAAACAAACGCACACAAATCCACTCAAACACAATCACACGGAAATCACAATCACCCACGCAAAAGACACACAGCACACATAAAACCAAGGCAAAACACACACAAAAAAACAAAGATCACACGTAGCACACACTTGGTGCATTACACGCAACACACACAACCAAGCAGACACACCACACATATATCCTCACACATGAGCACAACACAGAAGCACACAACAGACCCGAGACTCACAGCACGTACTCAAAGGCACAAAACTTCTTACAATACACATGAAAGTCTTTGCACAGGTACATACTGCACACTCCATGAGACACCCAAAGCAAGCATAACCACACAGTCAACATGTCTCACCTCATGCGCATAGCTCAAGCCGCCAAACACACACACAACCTCTCTAACACAGCCACACACAAATCACAGTCACACACACAAAACACCCACAACTCATACAAAACCACCCACAACCGCCAAGAACGCACACGACATGCATTCAACACACGACACATAACACACAACCACAAACATACCATATAGAGCACACTCAGAACCACACACTGTCAGCACAACCGAATACACGAAACACACACAAAATAAGCACACACGCACATCACACACACCACACAATTAACATCACACACAATGCCCAAAATGCCCAGACCGCAAAACACCTTCCCCATACGTAACACAGAGGAAAGCATGTACACAGCACACACAATCCAGAACACAGAACGTAACACAACACACAACACAGAGAAAGACACATTTCACCCTGAGCGTGACAAAGGAGGCCACGCACCAGACACACAACACAACCACCAACAGAAAGCTCATCGAAAGGCAAAATATACAACACCACAGGATCCACTCAATTCACACAACACAAAGCTCAAAACTGCACATATCACACATAACATGCCCCAGATCAAAACGCAGAGCACAAGGCGATCAACAAGCAGTAAATAACCCATACCACGCACATTTTGTACACAACACACAGAAAACAAACAAGACGCACAGATCACATACAACACAACACAAAACACTCAAGAACACATGGCACACCGCATGGCACAACAGAGTACACACAGAAACACAAAACAAACAACACAAATCACTACCATAGACCAACAACTCTGGCAGCACCCCAGACACACAACAAAACTGACAGACACACAAAACACACATTTCACACGCTACACATCACAGGCCATAGCACACACCTCACACATGACACACCACGTGCACAGTCACACACAGACACCCCACGCACGTATCCACCCAGGAAAGCAGTACGCAAAGCACACGTGCACAAAACCCATACAGTAACAAAACAGAAGTCACAGGAAACCCAGCAGACACAACAAAGCACATAATAGCTCACAAGACACAGAAACCACATTTGAGAGAGTATACACAGCACACACAACGATGCACACTAAACAAGCACAACCACACACAGACAACACATCTCACATCACATACTTAACAAACACACACAAATCCACTCAAACACAATCACATGGAAATCACAATCACCCACGCAAAAGACACACAGCACACATAAAACCAAGGCAAAACACACACAAAAAAACAAAGATCACACGTAGCACACACTTGGTGCATTACACGCAACACACACCACCAAGCAGACACACCACAGATATATCCTCACACAGGAGCACAACACAGAAGCACACAACAGACCCGAGACTCACAGCACATACTCAAAGGCACAAAACTGCTTACAATACACATGAAAGTCTTTGCACAGGTACATACTGCACACTCCATGAGACACCCAAAGCAAGCATAACCACACAGTCAGCATGTCCCCCTCATGCGCATAGCTCAAGCCGCCAAACACACACACAACCTCTATAACACAGCCACACACAAATCACAGTCACACACTAAACACCCACAACTCATACAGAACCACCCACAACTGCCAATAACGCGCACGACATGCATTCAACACACGACACATAACACACACAACCACAAACATACCATATAGAGCACACTCAGAAACACACACTGTCAGCACAACCCAATACAAACAACACACACACAATAAGCACACACGCACATCACACACACGACACAATTGACATCACACACAATGCCCAAAATACTCAGACCGCCAAACACCTTCCCCATACGTAACACACAATAAAGCATGTACACAGCACACACAACCCAGAACACAGAACGTAACACAACACACAACACAGAGAAAGACACATTTCACCCTGAGCGTGACAAAGGAGGCCACGCACCAGACACACAACACAACCACCCACAGAAAGCTCATCGAAAGGCAAAATATACAACACCACAGGATCCACTCAATTCACACAACACAAAGCTCAAAACTGCACATATCACACATAACATGCCCCAGATCAAAACGCAGAGCACAAGGCGATCAACAAGCAGTAAAAACCCATACTACGCACATTTCGTACACATCACACAGAAAAAAAAAGACGCACAGATCACATACAACACAACACAAAACACTCAAGAACACATGGCACACCGCATGGCACAGCAGAATACACATAGAAACACAAAACAAACACCACAAATCACTACCATAGACCAACAACTCTGGCAGCACCCCAGACACACAACAAACCTGACAGACACATAAAACACACATTTCACACGCTACACATCACAGGATATAGCGCACACGTCACACACGACACACCACGTGCACAGTCACAAACAGACACCCCACGCACGTATCCATCCAGGAAAGCACTACGCAAAGCACACGTGCACAAAACCCATACAGTAACAAAACAAAAGTCACAGGACACACAGCAGACACAACAATGCACATAATAGCTCACAAGACACAGAAACCACATTTGAGAGAGTATACACAGCACACACAACGAGGCACACTAAACAAGCACAACCACACACAGACAACACATCTCACATCACACACATAACAAACAAACGCACACAAATCCACTCAAACACAATCACACGGAAATCACAATCACCCACGCAAAAGACACACAGCACACATAAAACCAAGGCAAAACACACACAAAAAAACAAAGATCACACGTAGCACACACTTGGTGCATTACACGCAACACACACAACCAAGCAGACACACCACACATATATCCTCACACAGAAGCACAACACAGAAGCACACAACAGACCCGAGACTCACAGCACGTACTCAAAGGCACAAAACTGCTTACAATACACATGAAAGTCTTTGCACAGGTACATACTGCACACTCCATGAGACACCCAAAGCAAGCACAACCACACAGTCAACATGTCTCCCCTCATGCGCATAGCTCAAGCCGCCAAACACACACACAACCTCTCTAACACAGCCACACACAAATCACAGTCACACACACAAAACACCCACAACTCATACAGAACCACTCACAACCGCCAAGAACGCACACGACATGCATTCAACACACGACACATAACACACACAACCACAAACATACCATATAGAGCACACTCAGAACCACACACTGTCAGCACAACCAAATACACACAACACACACACAATAAGCACACACGCACATCACACACACCACACAATTAACATCACACACAATGCCCAAAATGCCCAGACCGCAAAACACCTTCCCCATACGTAACACAGAGGAAAGCATGTACACAGCACACACAATCCAGAACACAGAACGTAACACAACACACAACACAGAGAAAGACACATTTCACCCTGAGCGTGACAAAGGAGGCCACGCACCAGACACACAACACAACCACCAACAGAAAGCTCATCGAAAGGCAAAATATACAACACCACAGGATCCACCCAATTCACATAACACAAAGCTCAAAACTGCACATATCACACATAACGTGCCCCAGATCAAAACGCAGAGCACAAGGCGATCAACAAGCAGTAAATAACCCATACCACACACATTTCATACACAACACACAGAAAACAAACAAGACGCACAGATCACATACAACACAACACAAAACACTCAAGAACACATGGCACACCGCATGGCAAAACAGAGTACACACAGAAACACAAAACAAACACCACAAATCACTACCATAGACCAACAACTCTGGCAGCACCCCAGACACACAACAAACCCGACAGACACACAAAACACACATTTCGCACGCTACACATCACAGCCCGTAGCGCACACGTCACACACGACACACCACGTGCACAGTCACACACAGACACCCCACGCACGTATCCACCCAGGAAAGCAGTACGCAAAGCACACGTGCACAAAACCCATACAGTAACAAAACAAAAGTCACAGGACACACAGCAGACACAACAAAGCACATAATAGCTCACAAGACACAGAAATCACATTTGAGAGAGTATACACAGCACACACAACGAGGCACACTAAACAAGCACAACCACACAGAGACAACACATCTCACATCACACACTTAACAAACAAACACACACAAATCCACTCAAACACAATCACACGGAAATCACAATCACCCACGCAAAAGACACACAGCACACATAAAACCAAGGCAAAACACACACAAAAAAACAAAGATCACACTTAGCACACACTTGGTGCATTACACGCAACACACACAACCAAGCAGACACACCACACATATATCCTCACACAGGAGCACAGCACAGAAGCACACAACAGACCCGAGACTCACAGCACATACTTCAAGGCACAAAACTGCTCACAATACACATGAAAGTCTTTGCACAGGTACATACTGCACACTCCATGAGACACCCAAAGCAAGCACAACCACACAGTCAACATGTCTCCCTCATGCGCATAGCTCAAGCCGCCAAACACACACACAACCTCTCTAACACAGCCACACACAAATCACAGTCACACACACAAAACACCCACAACTCATACAGAACCACTCACAACCGCCAAGAACGCACACGACATGCATTCAACACACGACACATAACACACACAACCACAAACATACCATATAGAGCACACTCAGAACCACACACTGTCAGCACAACCCAATACACACAACACACACACAATAAGCACACACGCACATCACACACACCACACAATTAACATCACACACAATGCCCAAAATACAGAGACCGCCAAACACCTTCCCCATACGTAACACACAGGAAGCATGTACACAGCACACACAACCCAGAACACAGTACGTAACACAACAAACAACACAGAAAGAGACACATTTCACCCTGAGCTTGACAAAGGAGGCCACGCACCAGACACACAACACAACCACCAACAGAAAGCTCATCGAAAGTCAAAATATACAACACCACAGGATCCACTCAATTCACACAACACAAAGCTCAAAACTGCACATATCACACATAACATGCCCCAGATCAAAACGCAGAGCACAAGGCGATCAACAAGCAGTAAATAACCCATACCACGCACATTTCGTACACAACACACAGAAAAAAAACAAGACGCACAGATCACATACAACACAACACAAAACACTCAAGAACACATGGCACACCGCATGGCAAAACAGAGTACACACAGAAACACAAAACAAACACCACAAATCACTACCATAGACCAACAACTCTGGCAGCACCCCAGACACACAACAAACCTGACAGACACACAAAACACACATTTCGCACGCTACACATCACAGCCCGTAGCGCACACGTCACACACGACACACCACGTGCACAGTCACACACAGACACCCCAGGCACGTATCCACCCAGGAAAGCAGTACGCAAAGCACACCTGCACAAAACCCATACAGTAACAAAACAAAAGTCACAGGACACACAGCAGACAAAACAAAGCACATAATAGCTCACAAGACACAGAAACCACATTTGAGAGAGTATACACAGCACACACAACGAGGCACACTAAACAAGCACAACCACACACAGACAACACATCTCACATCACACACATAACAAACAGACGCACACAAATCCACTCAAACACAATCACACGGAAATCACAATCACCCACGCAAAAGACACACAGCACACATAAAACCAAGGCAAAACACACACAAAAAAACAAAGATCACACGTAGCACACACTTGGTGCATTACACGCAACACACACAACCAAGCAGACACACCACACATATATCCTCACACAGGAGCACAACACAGAAGCACACAACAGACCCGAGACTCACAGCACGTACTCAAAGGCACAAAACTGCTTACAATACACATGAAAGTCTTTGCACAGGTACATACTGCACACTCCATGAGACACCCAAAGCAAGCACAACCACACAGTCAACATGTCTCCCCTCATGCGCATAGCTCAAGCCGCCAAACACACACACAACCTCTCTAACACAGCCACACACAAATCACAGTCACACACACAAAACACCCACAACTCATACAAAACCACCCACAACCGCCAAGAACGCACACGACATGCATTCAACACACGACACATAACACACAACCACAAACATACCATATAGAGCACACTCAGAACCACACACTGTCAGCACAACCGAATACACACAACACACACAAAATAAGCACACACGCACATCACACACACCACACAATTAACATCACACACAATGCCCAAAATGCCCAGACCGCAAAACACCTTCCCCATACGTAACACAGAGGAAAGCATGTACACAGCACACGCAATCCAGAACACAGAACGTAACACAACACACAACACAGAGAAAGACACATTTCACCCTGAGCGTGACAAAGGAGGCCACGCACCAGACACACAACACAACCACCAACAGAAAGCTCATCGAAAGGCAAAATATACAACACCACAGGATCCACCCAATTCACATAACACAAAGCTCAAAACTGCACATATCACACATAACATGCCCCAGATCAAAACGCAGAGCACAAGGCGATCAACAAGCAGTAAATAACCCATACCACACACATTTCATACACAACACACAGAAAACAAACAAGACGCACAGATCACATACAACACAACACAAAACACTCAAGAACACATGGCACACCGCATGGCAAAACAGAGTACACACAGAAACACAAAACAAACACCACAAATCACTACCATAGACCAACAACTCTGGCAGCACCCCAGACACACAACAAACCCGACAGACACACAAAACACACATTTCGCACGCTACACATCACAGCCCGTAGCGCACACGTCACACACGACACACCACGTGCACAGTCACACACAGACACCCCACGCACGTATCCACCCAGGAAAGCAGTACGCAAAGCACACGTGCACAAAACCCATACAGTAACAAAACAAAAGTCACAGGACACACAGCAGACACAACAAAGCACATAATAGCTCACAAGACACAGAAACCACATTTGAGAGAGTATACACAGCACACACAACGAGGCACACTAAACAAGCACAACCACACAGAGACAACACATCTCACATCACACACTTAACAAACAAACACACACAAATCCACTCAAACACAATCACACGGAAATCACAATCACCCACGCAAAAGACACACAGCACACATAAAACCAAGGCAAAACACACACAAAAAAACAAAGATCACACGTAGCACACACTTGGTGCATTACACGCAACACACACAACCAAGCAGACACACCACACATATATCCTCACACAGAAGCACAACACAGAAGCACACAACAGACCCGAGACTCACAGCACGTACTCAAAGGCACAAAACTGCTTACAATACACATGAAAGTCTTTGCACAGGTACATACTGCACACTCCATGAGACACCCAAAGCAAGCATAACCACACAGTCAACATGTCTCCCCTCATGCGCATAGCTCAAGCCGCCAAACACACACACAACCTCTCTAACACAGCCACACACAAATCACAGTCACACACACAAAACACCCACAACTCATACAGAACCACTCACAACCGCCAAGAACGCACACGACATGCATTCAACACACGACACATAACACACACAACCACAAACATACCATATAGAGCACACTCAGAACCACACACTGTCAGCACAACCCAATACACACAACACACACACAATAAGCACACACGCACATCACACACACCACACAATTAACATCACACACAATGCCCAAAATACAGAGACCGCCAAACACCTTCCCCATACGTAACACACAGGAAGCATGTACACAGCACACACAACCCAGAACACAGTACGTAACACAACAAACAACACAGAAAGAGACACATTTCACCCTGAGCTTGACAAAGGAGGCCACGCACCAGACACACAACACAACCACCAACAGAAAGCTCATCGAAAGGCAAAATATACAACACCACAGGATCCACTCAATTCACACAACACAAAGCTCAAAACTGCACATATCACACATAACATGCCCAGATCAAAACGCAGAGCACAAGGCGATCAACAAGCAGTAAATAACCCATACCACGCACATTTCGTACACAACACACAGAAAAAAAACAAGACGCACAGATCACATACAACACAACACAAAACACTCAAGAACACATGGCACACCGCATGGCAAAACAGAGTACACACAGAAACACAAAACAAACACCACAAATCACTACCATAGACCAACAACTCTGGCAGCACCCCAGACACACAACAAACCTGACAGACACACAAAACACACATTTCACACGCTACACATCACAGGCCATAGAGCACACGTCACACACGACACACCACGTGCACAGTCACACACAGACACCCCAGGCACGTATCCACCCAGGAAAGCAGTACGCACAGCACACCTGCACAAAACCCATACAGTAACAAAACAAAAGTCACAGGACACACAGCAGACACAACAAAGCACATAATAGCTCACAAGACACAGAAACCACATTTGAGAGAGTATACACAGCACACACAACGAGGCACACTAAACAAGCACAACCACACACAGACAACACATCTCACATCACACACATAACAAACAAACGCACACAAATCCACTCAAACACAATCACACGGAAATCACAATCACCCACGCAAAAGACACACAGCACACATAAAACCAAGGCAAAACACACACAAAAAAACAAAGATCACACGTAGCACACACTTGGTGCATTACACGCAACACACACAACCAAGCAGACACACCACATATATATCCTCACACAGGAGCACAACACAGAAGCACACAACAGACCCGAGACTCACAGCACGTACTCAAAGGCACAAAACTTCTTACAATACACATGAAAGTCTTTGCACAGGTACATACTGCACACTCCATGAGACACCCAAAGCAAGCATAACCACACAGTCAACATGTCTCACCTCATGCGCATAGGTCAAGTCGCCAAACACACACACAACCTCTCTAACACAGCCACACACAAATCACAGTCACACACACAAAACACCCACAACTCATACAAAACCACCCACAACCGCCAAGAACGCACACGACATGCATTCAACACACGACACATAACACACAACCACAAACATACCATATAGAGCACACTCAGAACCACACACTGTCAGCACAACCGAATACACACAACACACACAAAATAAGCACACACGCACATCACACACACCACACAATTAACATCACACACAATGCCCAAAATGCCCAGACCGCAAAACACCTTCCCCATACGTAACACAGAGGAAAGCATGTACACAGCACACACAATCCAGAACACAGAACGTAACACAACACACAACACAGAGAAAGACACATTTCACCCTGAGCGTGACAAAGGAGGCCACGCACCAGACACAAAACACAACCACCAACAGAAAGCTCATCGAAAGGCAAAATATACAACACCACAGGATCCACCCAATTCACACAACACAAAGCTCAAAACTGCACATATCACACATAACATGCCCCAGATCAAAACGCAGAGCACAAGGCGATCAACAAGCAGTAAATAACCCATACCACACACATTT
>NW_026644994.1:0-42315 GCF_030020395.1 Manis pentadactyla | reverse complement strand
GAGAGAGAGAGCGAGAGTGATTCTAGTATCCTTTGAGAAAGAGAGTGGGATTCCAGGCTCCTTTGTGAGAAAGTGGAGAGATGAAGCGACAGAGAGTTGCTATTCCCCTTTGAGAGAGAGAGAGATGCTAGACTTCTTAGACAGAGAGAGAGAAAAAGAGAGAGATGCTAGAATATTTGGAGAGAGAGAGAAATGCTATGCTCCTTTGAGAGAGAGAGAGAGAGGGAGAGAGGGAGAGGGAGAGAGCGAGTAAGAGAGAGATGCTGGGATCCTTTGATAGAAAGTGGAGAGATACAAAGAGAGATGTATGCTATTCTACTTTAAGAGAGAGAGGACAGAGAGAGAGGGATCATAGGCTCGTTTGAGAGAGAGAGAGAGAGAGAAATATAGACGATATGCTCCTTGGAGAGAGAGTGAGAGAGAGAGAAAGAGAGGGAGAGAGAGAGAGCAGCGAGGCTCTTTTGAGAGAGAGAGATGGAGAGATAAAGATTCTAGGCTCCTATGAGAGAAATAGAGATACATAGACAGACATATGCTGGGCTCCTTTGAGAGAGACTGAGGGAGAGAAAAGAGAGAGAGAGAGAGGCTAGGCTCCCGTGAACGAGAGAGTGAGAGAGATACATGCAAGGCTCCTTTGTGAGAGAGAGAGAGAGCGAGAGTGATTCTAGTATCCTTTGAGAAAGAGAGTGGGATTCTAGGCTCCTTTGTGAGAAAGTGGAGAGATGAAGCGACAGAGAGTTGCTATTCCCCTTTGAGAGAGAGAGAGATGCTAGACTTCTTAGACAGAGAGAGAGAAAAAGAGAGAGATGCTAGAATATTTGGAGAGAGAGAGAAATGCTATGCTCCTTTGAGAGAGAGAGAGAGAGGGAGAGAGGGAGAGGGAGAGAGCGAGTAAGAGAGAGATGCAGGGATCCTTTGATAGAAAGTGGAGAGATACAAAGAGAGATGTATGCTATTCTACTTTAAGAGAGAGAGGACAGAGAGAGAGGGATCATAGGCTCGTTTGAGAGAGAGAGAGAGAGAGAAATATAGACGATATGCTCCTTGGAGAGAGAGAGAAAGAGAGGGAGAGAGAGAGAGCAGCGAGGCTCTTTTGAGAGAGAGAGATGGAGAGATAAAGATTCTAGGCTCCTATGAGAGAAATAGAGATACATAGACAGACATATGCTGGGCTCCTTTGAGAGAGACTGAGGGAGAGAAGAGAGAGAGAGATGCTAGGCTCCTGTGAACAAGACAGTGAGAGAGATACATGCAAGGCTCCTTCGAGAGAGCGAGCGAGCGAGAGGGATTCTATTCTCCTTTGAGAAAGAGAGAGAGATTCTAGGCTCCTTTCAGAGAAAGTGCAGAGATAGAGAGACAGAGAGTTGCTATTCCCCTTTGAGAGAGAGAGATGCTAGACTTCTTAGACAGAGAGAGAGAAAAAGGGAGAGATGCTAGAATACTTGGAGAGAGAGATATATATGCTATGCTCCTTTGAGAGAGAGAAAGAGAGAGAGAGAGGGAGAGAGCGAGTGAGAGCAAGATACTGGGATCCTTTGATAGAAAGTGGAGACATACAAAGAGAGATGTATGCTATTCAACTGTAAGAGAGAGAGGACAGAGAGAGAGGGATCATAGGCTAGATTGAGAGAGAGAGAGAAATATAGACGATATGCTCCTTGGAGAGAGAGTGAGAGAGAGAGAGAGGGAGAGAGAGAGAGCTGAGAGGCTCCTTTGAGAGAGAGAGATGTAGAGATAAAGATTCTAGGCTCCTATGAGGGAAATAGAGATAGACAGAGATATGCTGGGCTCCTTTGAGTGAGAGAGAAAGTTTCTAAGCTTCTTAGAGAGCGACAGAGAAAGAGAGAGATGCTAGATTCCTTTGAGAGAGAGAGATAGATAGATGCTTGTCTCCTTTGAGAGAGACAGAGGGAGAGAACTCTGTTGCTCCTTTCTGAGAGGGAGAGATACTAGGCTCCTTTGAGAGAGACAGAGATATGCTAGGCTCCTTTCAGAGAAAGAGGAGAGCTAGAGAGACAGAGAGATGCTGGGTTCCTTTTAGAGAAAGAGAGACAGTGAGAGAGGGATCAGAAGCTCCTTTGAGAGAGAGAGAGGGAGAGAGAGAATATATGCTCCTAGGTGAGAGAGAGAGAGAGAGAGAGAGAGAGAGAGACAGATGCTTATCTCCTTCGAGAAAGAGAGAGATGGTAATCGCCTTTGAGAGAAAGAGAGAGATAGATGCTAGGCTACTTTGTCAGAGAGGGAGGGATGGTAGGCTCTTTGAGAGAGAGAGTAATGCTAGGATTTTAAGAGAGAGAGGGAGTGAGATGCTAGAATCCTTTGAGTGAGACAGAGAGATATATTCTAGGATTCTTTGAGAGAGAGAAAGAGACTGAGAGAGACAGAGATAGAGAGAGATGCTAGGCTCAATAGGACAGAGATAGGGAGGGAGAGAGAGAGATTCTAGGCTCCTTTGAGCGAAAGAGAGATATACAGAGACATGGGGATGCTAGGCTCCTTTGAGGTAGAGAGAGTCAGACAGAGAGAGAGAGGGATCCTTGGCTCTTTGAGAGAGAGCGTCAGGGAGAGAATATATGCTCCTTGGAGATAGAGAGGGAGAGATAGAGAGGGAGACAGAAATGCTTGTCTCCTTTGAGAGAGAGAGATAGCTGTGAGGCTCCTTTGTGAGAGAGGGAGATACTAGGCTCCTTTGAGAGAGAAAGAGATATGCTAGGGTCGTTTAAGAGAAAGAGTAGAGCGAGAGAGACAGAGAGATTCTTGGCTCCTTTGAGAGAAAGAGAGACAGAGAGAGAGGGATCCGAGGCTCCTTTGAGAGAGAGAGAGAGTATATATGCTCCTGGGAGAGAGAGAGAGAGACATAGACAGATGCTTGGCTCTTTTGAGGAAGAGAGAGACGCTTATCTCTTTGAGAGAAAGAGAGAGGGAGATGCTACGCTACTTTGTCAGAGAGAGCGGGATGGTAGGCTCCTCTGAGAGTGGGAGTGAGTGATGCTAGGTATCTCAGAGAGAGAAAGAGAGAGATGCTAGAGTCCTTTGAGTGAGAGAGAAAGAGATATTCTAGGATTCTTTGAGAGAGATTAAGAGATAGAGAGACAGAGATAGAGAGAGATTCTAGACTCATTTGAGACAGAGAGAGGCAGTAAAAGAGAGATTCAAGGCTCCTTTGAGCGAAAGAGAGAGATACAGAGACAGGGAGAAGCTAGGCACCTTTGAGGGAGAGAAAGACAGAGAGAGAGGGATCCTAGGCTCTTTGAGAGAGAGAGAGATTGAGGGAGAGAATATATGTTCCTTGGAGAGAGAGAGGGAGAGAGAAAGCGATAGAAAGAGACAAAGAGAGAGAGAGAGAGAGAGAGAGGGAGAGAGAGAGATGCTTGTGTCCTTTTAGAGAGAGAGAGTGTTTGTAAACTACTTAGAGAGAGACAGGGAAAGAGAGAGATCTTCGATTGCTTTGAGAGAGAGAGAGATAGATGCTTGTCTCCTTTGAGAGAGACAGAGAGAGAGCTCTGAGGCTCCTTTCTGAAAGAGAGACTGTAGGCTCCTTTGAGAGATAAAGTGATATGCTAGGCACCTTTGAGAGAAAGAGGAGAGCTAGAGAGGCAGAGAGATGCTGCGTTCCTTTTAGAGAAAGAGAGACAGTGAGAGAGGGATCAGAGGCTCCTTTGAGAGAGAGAGAGGGAGAGAGAGAATATATGCTCCTAGGTGAGAAAGAGACCTATAGAGTGATATGCTTAGCTCCTTTGAGAAAGAGAGAGATGTAATCTCCTTTGAGCGAAAGAGAGAGAGAGAGATGCTAGGCTCCTTTGAGAGAGAAAGATATATGCTTGGCTCCTTTGAGAGAAAGAGGAGAGTTAGACAGAGAGATGCTGGGTTCCTTTCAGAGAAAGAGAGACAGTGAGAGAGGGATCAGAGGATTCTTTGAGAGAGAGAGGGAGAGAGAGAATATATGCTCCCAGGTCAGAGAGAGAGAGACATAGAGAGAGAGATGCTTAGCTCCTCTGAGAAAGAGAGAGATGGTAATCTCCTTTGAGAGAAAGAGAGAGATAGATGCTAGGCGACTTTGTCAGAGAGGGAGGGGTGGTAGGCTCTTTGAGAGCGAGAGTAAGTGATGCTAGGATTCTTAGAGAGGGAAAGAGAGAGATCCTGGAATCCTTTGAGTGAGACAGAGAGATATATTCTAGGATTCTTTCAGAGACAGAGAGAGTCTGAGAGAGACCGAGAGAGAGGGAGATGCTAGGCTCAAATGAGAGAGAGAGAGAGGGAGGAAGAGAGAGAGATTCTAGGCTCCTTTGAGCGAAAGAGAGATATACAGATAAATGGAGATGCTAGGCTCCTTTGAGGGAGAGAGAGTCAGACAGAGATAGAGAGCAATCCTAGGCTCTTTGAGAGAGAGAGATAGAGAGGGAGAGAACATATGCTCCTTCTAGAGAGAGATTGAGGGAGAGAGAGAGAGAAAGAGAGAAAGAGAGAGAGACAGAGAGACAGCGACAAAGAGAGAGATGCTTGGGACGTTTTAGAGAGAGAGAGATCTGCTAAGCTTTTTGAGAGAAAGAGAAAGGAAGAGACAGAGAGAGATATGCTAGGCTCCTTGAGAGAGACTGAGGGAGAGAAAAGAGAGAGAGAGAGAGGCTAGGCTCCCGTGAACGAGAGAGTGAGAGAGATACATGCAAGGCTCCTTTGTGAGAGAGAGAGAGAGCGAGAGTGATTCTAGTATCCTTTGAGAAAGAGAGTGGGATTCTAGGCTCCTTTGTGAGAAAGTGGAGAGATGAAGCGACAGAGAGTTGCTATTCCCCTTTGAGAGAGAGAGAGATGCTAGACTTCTTAGACAGAGAGAGAGAAAAAGAGAGAGATGCTAGAATATTTGGAGAGAGAGAGAAATGCTATGCTCCTTTGAGAGAGAGAGAGAGAGAGGGAGAGAGGGAGAGGGAGAGAGCGAGTAAGAGAGAGATGCAGGGATCCTTTGATAGAAAGTGGAGAGATACAAAGAGAGATGTATGCTATTCTACTTTAAGAGAGAGAGGACAGAGAGAGAGGGATCATAGGCTCGTTTGAGAGAGAGAGAGAGAGAGAAATATAGACGATATGCTCCTTGGAGAGAGAGAGAAAGAGAGGGAGAGAGAGAGAGCAGCGAGGCTCTTTTGAGAGAGAGAGATGGAGAGATAAAGATTCTAGGCTCCTATGAGAGAAATAGAGATACATAGACAGACATATGCTGGGCTCCTTTGAGAGAGACTGAGGGAGAGAAGAGAGAGAGAGATGCTAGGCTCCTGTGAACAAGACAGTGAGAGAGATACATGCAAGGCTCCTTCGAGAGAGCGAGCGAGCGAGAGGGATTCTATTCTCCTTTGAGAAAGAGAGAGAGATTCTAGGCTCCTTTCAGAGAAAGTGCAGAGATAGAGAGACAGAGAGTTGCTATTCCCCTTTGAGAGAGAGAGATGCTAGACTTCTTAGACAGAGAGAGAGAAAAAGGGAGAGATGCTAGAATACTTGGAGAGAGAGATATATATGCTATGCTCCTTTGAGAGAGAGAAAGAGAGAGAGAGAGGGAGAGAGCGAGTGAGAGCAAGATACTGGGATCCTTTGATAGAAAGTGGAGACATACAAAGAGAGATGTATGCTATTCAACTGTAAGAGAGAGAGGACAGAGAGAGAGGGATCATAGGCTAGATTGAGAGAGAGAGAGAAATATAGACGATATGCTCCTTGGAGAGAGAGTGAGAGAGAGAGAGAGGGAGAGAGAGAGAGCTGAGAGGCTCCTTTGAGAGAGAGAGATGTAGAGATAAAGATTCTAGGCTCCTATGAGGGAAATAGAGATAGACAGAGATATGCTGGGCTCCTTTGAGTGAGAGAGAAAGTTTCTAAGCTTCTTAGAGAGCGACAGAGAAAGAGAGAGATGCTAGATTCCTTTGAGAGAGAGAGATAGATAGATGCTTGTCTCCTTTGAGAGAGACAGAGGGAGAGAACTCTGTTGCTCCTTTCTGAGAGGGAGAGATACTAGGCTCCTTTGAGAGAGACAGAGATATGCTAGGCTCCTTTCAGAGAAAGAGGAGAGCTAGAGAGACAGAGAGATGCTGGGTTCCTTTTAGAGAAAGAGAGACAGTGAGAGAGGGATCAGAAGCTCCTTTGAGAGAGAGAGAGGGAGAGAGAGAATATATGCTCCTAGGTGAGAGAGAGAGACAGAGAGATAGAGAGAGAGACAGATGCTTATCTCCTTTGAGAAAGAGAGAGATGGTAATCGCCTTTGAGAGAAAGAGAGAGATAGATGCTAGGCTACTTTGTCAGAGAGGGAGGGATGGTAGGCTCTTTGAGAGAGAGAGTAATGCTAGGATTTTAAGAGAGAGAGGGAGTGAGATGCTAGAATCCTTTGAGTGAGACAGAGAGATATATTCTAGGATTCTTTGAGAGAGAGAAAGAGACTGAGAGAGACAGAGATAGAGAGAGATGCTAGGCTCAATAGGACAGAGATAGGGAGGGAGAGAGAGAGATTCTAGGCTCCTTTGAGCGAAAGAGAGATATACAGAGACATGGAGATGCTAGGCTCCTTTGAGGTAGAGAGAGTCAGACAGAGAGAGAGAGGGATCCTTGGCTCTTTGAGAGAGAGCGTCAGGGAGAGAATATATGCTCCTTGGAGATAGAGAGGGAGAGATAGAGAGGGAGACAGAAATGCTTGTCTCCTTTGAGAGAGAGAGAGATAGCTGTGAGGCTCCTTTGTGAGAGAGGGAGATACTAGGCTCCTTTGAGAGAGAAAGAGATATGCTAGGGTCGTTTAAGAGAAAGAGTAGAGCGAGAGAGACAGAGAGATTCTTGGCTCCTTTGAGAGAAAGAGAGACAGAGAGAGAGGGATCCGAGGCTCCTTTGAGAGAGAGAGAGAGTATATATGCTCCTGGGAGAGAGAGAGAGAGACATAGACAGATGCTTGGCTCTTTTGAGGAAGAGAGAGACGCTTATCTCTTTGAGAGAAAGAGAGAGGGAGATGCTACGCTACTTTGTCAGAGAGAGCGGGATGGTAGGCTCCTATGAGAGTGGGAGTGAGTGATGCTAGGTATCTCAGAGAGAGAAAGAGAGAGATGCTAGAGTCCTTTGAGTGAGAGAGAAAGAGATATTCTAGGATTCTTTGAGAGAGATTAAGAGATAGAGAGACAGAGATAGAGAGAGATTCTAGACTCATTTGAGACAGAGAGAGGCAGTAAAAGAGAGATTCAAGGCTCCTTTGAGCGAAAGAGAGAGATACAGAGACAGGGAGAAGCTAGGCACCTTTGAGGGAGAGAAAGACAGAGAGAGAGGGATCCTAGGCTCTTTGAGAGAGAGAGAGATTGAGGGAGAGAATATATGTTCCTTGGAGAGAGAGAGGGAGAGAGAAAGCGATAGAAAGAGACAAAGAGAGAGAGAGAGAGAGTGAGAGGGAGAGAGAGAGATGCTTGTGTCCTTTTAGAGAGAGAGAGTGTTTGTAAACTACTTAGAGAGAGACAGGGAAAGAGAGAGATCTTCGATTGCTTTGAGAGAGAGAGAGATAGATGCTTGTCTCCTTTGAGAGAGACAGAGAGAGAGCTCTGAGGCTCCTTTCTGAAAGAGAGACTGTAGGCTCCTTTGAGAGATAAAGTGATATGCTAGGCACCTTTGAGAGAAAGAGGAGAGCTAGAGAGGCAGAGAGATGCTGCGTTCCGTTTAGAGAAAGAGAGACAGTGAGAGAGGGATCAGAGGCTCCTTTGAGAGAGAGAGAGGGAGAGAGAGAATATATGCTCCTAGGTGAGAAAGAGACCTATAGAGTGATATGCTTAGCTCCTTTGAGAAAGAGAGAGATGTAATCTCCTTTGAGCGAAAGAGAGAGAGAGAGATGCTAGGCTCCTTTGAGAGAGAAAGATATATGCTTGGCTCCTTTGAGAGAAAGAGGAGAGTTAGACAGAGAGATGCTGGGTTCCTTTCAGAGAAAGAGAGACAGTGAGAGAGGGATCAGAGGATTCTTTGAGAGAGAGAGGGAGAGAGAGAATATATGCTCCCAGGTCAGAGAGAGAGAGACATAGAGAGAGAGATGCTTAGCTCCTCTGAGAAAGAGAGAGATGGTAATCTCCTTTGAGAGAAAGAGAGAGATAGATGCTAGGCGACTTTGTCAGAGAGGGAGGGGTGGTAGGCTCTTTGAGAGCGAGAGTAAGTGATGCTAGGATTCTTAGAGAGGGAAAGAGAGAGATCCTGGAATCCTTTGAGTGAGACAGAGAGATATATTCTAGGATTCTTTCAGAGACAGAGAGAGTCTGAGAGAGACCGAGAGAGAGGGAGATGCTAGGCTCAAATGAGAGAGAGAGAGAGGGAGGAAGAGAGAGAGATTCTAGGCTCCTTTGAGCGAAAGAGAGATATACAGATAAATGGAGATGCTAGGCTCCTTTGAGGGAGAGAGAGTCAGACAGAGATAGAGAGCAATCCTAGGCTCTTTGAGAGAGAGAGATAGAGAGGGAGAGAACATATGCTCCTTCTAGAGAGAGATTGAGGGAGAGAGAGAGAGAAAGAGAGAAAGAGAGAGAGACAGAGAGACAGCGACAAAGAGAGAGATGCTTGGGACGTTTTAGAGAGAGAGAGATCTGCTAAGCTTTTTGAGAGAAAGAGAAAGGAAGAGACAGAGAGAGATATGCTAGGCTCCTTGAGAGAGACTGAGGGAGAGAAAAGAGAGAGAGAGAGAGGCTAGGCTCCCGTGAACGAGAGAGTGAGAGAGATACATGCAAGGCTCCTTTGTGAGAGAGAGAGAGAGCGAGAGTGATTCTAGTATCCTTTGAGAAAGAGAGTGGGATTCTAGGCTCCTTTGTGAGAAAGTGGAGAGATGAAGCGACAGAGAGTTGCTATTCCCCTTTGAGAGAGAGAGAGATGCTAGACTTCTTAGACAGAGAGAGAGAAAAAGAGAGAGATGCTAGAATATTTGGAGAGAGAGAGAAATGCTATGCTCCTTTGAGAGAGAGAGAGAGAGGGAGAGAGGGAGAGGGAGAGAGCGAGTAAGAGAGAGATGCAGGGATCCTTTGATAGAAAGTGGAGAGATACAAAGAGAGATGTATGCTATTCTACTTTAAGAGAGAGAGGACAGAGAGAGAGGGATCATAGGCTCGTTTGAGAGAGAGAGAGAGAGAGAAATATAGACGATATGCTCCTTGGAGAGAGAGAGAAAGAGAGGGAGAGAGAGAGAGCAGCGAGGCTCTTTTGAGAGAGAGAGATGGAGAGATAAAGATTCTAGGCTCCTATGAGAGAAATAGAGATACATAGACAGACATATGCTGGGCTCCTTTGAGAGAGACTGAGGGAGAGAAGAGAGAGAGAGATGCTAGGCTCCTGTGAACAAGACAGTGAGAGAGATACATGCAAGGCTCCTTCGAGAGAGCGAGCGAGCGAGAGGGATTCTATTCTCCTTTGAGAAAGAGAGAGAGATTCTAGGCTCCTTTCAGAGAAAGTGCAGAGATAGAGAGACAGAGAGTTGCTATTCCCCTTTGAGAGAGAGAGATGCTAGACTTCTTAGACAGAGAGAGAGAAAAAGGGAGAGATGCTAGAATACTTGGAGAGAGAGATATATATGCTATGCTCCTTTGAGAGAGAGAAAGAGAGAGAGAGAGGGAGAGAGCGAGTGAGAGCAAGATACTGGGATCCTTTGATAGAAAGTGGAGACATACAAAGAGAGATGTATGCTATTCAACTGTAAGAGAGAGAGGACAGAGAGAGAGGGATCATAGGCTAGATTGAGAGAGAGAGAGAAATATAGACGATATGCTCCTTGGAGAGAGAGTGAGAGAGAGAGAGAGGGAGAGAGAGAGAGCTGAGAGGCTCCTTTGAGAGAGAGAGATGTAGAGATAAAGATTCTAGGCTCCTATGAGGGAAATAGAGATAGACAGAGATATGCTGGGCTCCTTTGAGTGAGAGAGAAAGTTTCTAAGCTTCTTAGAGAGCGACAGAGAAAGAGAGAGATGCTAGATTCCTTTGAGAGAGAGAGATAGATAGATGCTTGTCTCCTCTGAGAGAGACAGAGGGAGAGAACTCTGTTGCTCCTTTCTGAGAGGGAGAGATACTAGGCTCCTTTGAGAGAGAAAGAGATATGCTAGGCTCCTTTCAGAGAAAGAGGAGAGCTAGAGAGACAGAGAGATGCTGGGTTCCTTTTAGAGAAAGAGAGACAGTGAGAGAGGGATCAGAAGCTCCTTTGAGAGAGAGAGAGGGAGAGAGAGTATATATGCTCCTAGGTGAGAGAGAGAGAGAGAGAGAGAGAGAGACAGATGCTTATCTCCTTTGAGAAAGAGAGAGATGGTAATCGCCTTTGAGAGAAAGAGAGAGATAGATGCTAGGCTACTTTGTCAGAGAGGGAGGGATGGTAGGCTCTTTGAGAGAGAGAGTAATGCTAGGATTTTAAGAGAGAGAGGGAGTGAGATGCTAGAATCCTTTGAGTGAGACAGAGAGATATATTCTAGGATTCTTTGAGAGAGAGAAAGAGACTGAGAGAGACAGAGATAGAGAGAGATGCTAGGCTCAATAGGACAGAGATAGGGAGGGAGAGAGAGATTCTAGGCTCCTTTGAGCGAAAGAGAGATATACAGAGACATGGAGATGCTAGGCTCCTTTGAGGTAGAGAGAGTCAGACAGAGAGAGAGAGGGATCCTTGGCTCTTTGAGAGAGAGCGTCAGGGAGAGAATATATGCTCCTTGGAGATAGAGAGGGAGAGATAGAGAGGGAGACAGAAATGCTTGTCTCCTTTGAGAGAGAGAGAGATAGCTGTGAGGCTCCTTTGTGAGAGAGGGAGATACTAGGCTCCTTTGAGAGAGAAAGAGATATGCTAGGGTCGTTTAAGAGAAAGAGTAGAGCGAGAGAGACAGAGAGATTCTTGGCTCCTTTGAGAGAAAGAGAGACAGAGAGAGAGGGATCCGAGGCTCCTTTGAGAGAGAGAGAGAGTATATATGCTCCTGGGAGAGAGAGAGAGAGACATAGACAGATGCTTGGCTCTTTTGAGGAAGAGAGAGACGCTTATCTCTTTGAGAGAAAGAGAGAGGGAGATGCTACGCTACTTTGTCAGAGAGAGCGGGATGGTAGGCTCCTATGAGAGTGGGAGTGAGTGATGCTAGGTATCTCAGAGAGAGAAAGAGAGAGATGCTAGAGTCCTTTGAGTGAGAGAGAAAGAGATATTCTAGGATTCTTTGAGAGAGATTAAGAGATAGAGAGACAGAGATAGAGAGAGATTCTAGACTCATTTGAGACAGAGAGAGGCAGTAAAAGAGAGATTCAAGGCTCCTTTGAGCGAAAGAGAGAGATACAGAGACAGGGAGAAGCTAGGCACCTTTGAGGGAGAGAAAGACAGAGAGAGAGGGATCCTAGGCTCTTTGAGAGAGAGAGAGATTGAGGGAGAGAATATATGTTCCTTGGAGAGAGAGAGGGAGAGAGAAAGCGATAGAAAGAGACAAAGAGAGAGAGAGAGAGAGTGAGAGGGAGAGAGAGAGATGCTTGTGTCCTTTTAGAGAGAGAGAGTGTTTGTAAACTACTTAGAGAGAGACAGGGAAAGAGAGAGATCTTCGATTGCTTTGAGAGAGAGAGAGATAGATGCTTGTCTCCTTTGAGAGAGACAGAGAGAGAGCTCTGAGGCTCCTTTCTGAAAGAGAGACTGTAGGCTCCTTTGAGAGATAAAGTGATATGCTAGGCACCTTTGAGAGAAAGAGGAGAGCTAGAGAGGCAGAGAGATGCTGCGTTCCGTTTAGAGAAAGAGAGACAGTGAGAGAGGGATCAGAGGCTCCTTTGAGAGAGAGAGAGGGAGAGAGAGAATATATGCTCCTAGGTGAGAAAGAGACCTATAGAGTGATATGCTTAGCTCCTTTGAGAAAGAGAGAGATGTAATCTCCTTTGAGCGAAAGAGAGAGAGAGAGATGCTAGGCTCCTTTGAGAGAGAAAGATATATGCTTGGCTCCTTTGAGAGAAAGAGGAGAGTTAGACAGAGAGATGCTGGGTTCCTTTCAGAGAAAGAGAGACAGTGAGAGAGGGATCAGAGGATTCTTTGAGAGAGAGAGGGAGAGAGAGAATATATGCTCCCAGGTCAGAGAGAGAGAGACATAGAGAGAGAGATGCTTAGCTCCTCTGAGAAAGAGAGAGATGGTAATCTCCTTTGAGAGAAAGAGAGAGATAGATGCTAGGCGACTTTGTCAGAGAGGGAGGGGTGGTAGGCTCTTTGAGAGCGAGAGTAAGTGATGCTAGGATTCTTAGAGAGGGAAAGAGAGAGATCCTGGAATCCTTTGAGTGAGACAGAGAGATATATTCTAGGATTCTTTCAGAGACAGAGAGATTCTGAGAGAGACCGAGAGAGAGGGAGATGCTAGGCTCAAATGAGAGAGAGAGAGAGGGAGGAAGAGAGAGAGATTCTAGGCTCCTTTGAGCGAAAGAGAGATATACAGATAAATGGAGATGCTAGGCTCCTTTGAGGGAGAGAGAGTCAGACAGAGATAGAGAGCAATCCTAGGCTCTTTGAGAGAGAGAGATAGAGAGGGAGAGAACATATGCTCCTTCTAGAGAGAGATTGAGGGAGAGAGAGAGAGAAAGAGAGAAAGAGAGAGAGACAGAGAGACAGCGACAAAGAGAGAGATGCTTGGGACGTTTTAGAGAGAGAGAGATCTGCTAAGCTTTTTGAGAGAAAGAGAAAGGAAGAGACAGAGAGAGATATGCTAGGCTCGTTGAGAGAGACTGAGGGAGAGAAAAGAGAGAGAGAGAGAGGCTAGGCTCCCGTGAACGAGAGAGTGAGAGAGATACATGCAAGGCTCCTTTGTGAGAGAGAGAGAGAGCGAGAGTGATTCTAGTATCCTTTGAGAAAGAGAGTGGGATTCTAGGCTCCTTTGTGAGAAAGTGGAGAGATGAAGCGACAGAGAGTTGCTATTCCCCTTTGAGAGAGAGAGAGATGCTAGACTTCTTAGACAGAGAGAGAGAAAAAGAGAGAGATGCTAGAATATTTGGAGAGAGAGAGAAATGCTATGCTCCTTTGAGAGAGAGAGAGAGAGGGAGAGAGGGAGAGGGAGAGAGCGAGTAAGAGAGAGATGCAGGGATCCTTTGATAGAAAGTGGAGAGATACAAAGAGAGATGTATGCTATTCTACTTTAAGAGAGAGAGGACAGAGAGAGAGGGATCATAGGCTCGTTTGAGAGAGAGAGAGAGAGAAATATAGACGATATGCTCCTTGGAGAGAGAGAGAAAGAGAGGGAGAGAGAGAGAGCAGCGAGGCTCTTTTGAGAGAGAGAGATGGAGAGATAAAGATTCTAGGCTCCTATGAGAGAAATAGAGATACATAGACAGACATATGCTGGGCTCCTTTGAGAGAGACTGAGGGAGAGAAGAGAGAGAGAGATGCTAGGCTCCTGTGAACAAGACAGTGAGAGAGATACATGCAAGGCTCCTTCGAGAGAGCGAGCGAGCGAGAGGGATTCTATTCTCCTTTGAGAAAGAGAGAGAGATTCTAGGCTCCTTTCAGAGAAAGTGCAGAGATAGAGAGACAGAGAGTTGCTATTCCCCTTTGAGAGAGAGAGATGCTAGACTTCTTAGACAGAGAGAGAGAAAAAGGGAGAGATGCTAGAATACTTGGAGAGAGAGATATATATGCTATGCTCCTTTGAGAGAGAGAAAGAGAGAGAGAGAGGGAGAGAGCGAGTGAGAGCAAGATACTGGGATCCTTTGATAGAAAGTGGAGAGATACAAAGAGAGATGTATGCTATTCAACTGTAAGAGAGAGAGGACAGAGAGAGAGGGATCATAGGCTAGATTGAGAGAGAGAGAGAAATATAGACGATATGCTCCTTGGAGAGAGAGTGAGAGAGAGAGAGAGGGAGAGAGAGAGAGCTGAGAGGCTCCTTTGAGAGAGAGAGATGTAGAGATAAAGATTCTAGGCTCCTATGAGGGAAATAGAGATAGACAGAGATATGCTGGGCTCCTTTGAGTGAGAGAGAAAGTTTCTAAGCTTCTTAGAGAGCGACAGAGAAAGAGAGAGATGCTAGATTCCTTTGAGAGAGAGAGATAGATAGATGCTTGTCTCCTCTGAGAGAGACAGAGGGAGAGAACTCTGTTGCTCCTTTCTGAGAGGGAGAGATACTAGGCTCCTTTGAGAGAGAAAGAGATATGCTAGGCTCCTTTCAGAGAAAGAGGAGAGCTAGAGAGACAGAGAGATGCTGGGTTCCTTTTAGAGAAAGAGAGACAGTGAGAGAGGGATCAGAAGCTCCTTTGAGAGAGAGAGAGGGAGAGAGAGTATATATGCTCCTAGGTGAGAGAGAGAGAGAGAGAGAGAGAGAGAGAGACAGATGCTTATCTCCTTTGAGAAAGAGAGAGATGGTAATCGCCTTTGAGAGAAAGAGAGAGATAGATGCTAGGCTACTTTGTCAGAGAGGGAGGGATGGTAGGCTCTTTGAGAGAGAGAGTAATGCTAGGATTTTAAGAGAGAGAGGGAGTGAGATGCTAGAATCCTTTGAGTGAGACAGAGAGATATATTCTAGGATTCTTTGAGAGAGAGAAAGAGACTGAGAGAGACAGAGATAGAGAGAGATGCTAGGCTCAATAGGACAGAGATAGGGAGGGAGAGAGAGATTCTAGGCTCCTTTGAGCGAAAGAGAGATATACAGAGACATGGAGATGCTAGGCTCCTTTGAGGTAGAGAGAGTCAGACAGAGAGAGAGAGGGATCCTTGGCTCTTTGAGAGAGAGCGTCAGGGAGAGAATATATGCTCCTTGGAGATAGAGAGGGAGAGATAGAGAGGGAGACAGAAATGCTTGTCTCCTTTGAGAGAGAGAGAGATAGCTGTGAGGCTCCTTTGTGAGAGAGGGAGATACTAGGCTCCTTTGAGAGAGAAAGAGATATGCTAGGGTCGTTTAAGAGAAAGAGTAGAGCGAGAGAGACAGAGAGATTCTTGGCTCCTTTGAGAGAAAGAGAGACAGAGAGAGAGGGATCCGAGGCTCCTTTGAGAGAGAGAGAGAGTATATATGCTCCTGGGAGAGAGAGAGAGAGACATAGACAGATGCTTGGCTCTTTTGAGGAAGAGAGAGACGCTTATCTCTTTGAGAGAAAGAGAGAGGGAGATGCTACGCTACTTTGTCAGAGAGAGCGGGATGGTAGGCTCCTATGAGAGTGGGAGTGAGTGATGCTAGGTATCTCAGAGAGAGAAAGAGAGAGATGCTAGAGTCCTTTGAGTGAGAGAGAAAGAGATATTCTAGGATTCTTTGAGAGAGATTAAGAGATAGAGAGACAGAGATAGAGAGAGATTCTAGACTCATTTGAGACAGAGAGAGGCAGTAAAAGAGAGATTCAAGGCTCCTTTGAGCGAAAGAGAGAGATACAGAGACAGGGAGAAGCTAGGCACCTTTGAGGGAGAGAAAGACAGAGAGAGAGGGATCCTAGGCTCTTTGAGAGAGAGAGAGATTGAGGGAGAGAATATATGTTCCTTGGAGAGAGAGAGGGAGAGAGAAAGCGATAGAAAGAGACAAAGAGAGAGAGAGAGAGAGTGAGAGGGAGAGAGAGATGCTTGTGTCCTTTTAGAGAGAGAGAGTGTTTGTAAACTACTTAGAGAGAGACAGGGAAAGAGAGAGATCTTCGATTGCTTTGAGAGAGAGAGAGATAGATGCTTGTCTCCTTTGAGAGAGACAGAGAGAGAGCTCTGAGGCTCCTTTCTGAAAGAGAGACTGTAGGCTCCTTTGAGAGATAAAGTGATATGCTAGGCACCTTTGAGAGAAAGAGGAGAGCTAGAGAGGCAGAGAGATGCTGCGTTCCTTTTAGAGAAAGAGAGACAGTGAGAGAGGGATCAGAGGCTCCTTTGAGAGAGAGAGAGGGAGAGAGAGAATATATGCTCCTAGGTGAGAAAGAGACCTATAGAGTGATATGCTTAGCTCCTTTGAGAAAGAGAGAGATGTAATCTCCTTTGAGCGAAAGAGAGAGAGAGAGATGCTAGGCTCCTTTGAGAGAGAAAGATATATGCTTGGCTCCTTTGAGAGAAAGAGGAGAGTTAGACAGAGAGATGCTGGGTTCCTTTTAGAGAAAGAGAGACAGTGAGAGAGGGATCAGAGGATTCTTTGAGAGAGAGAGGGAGAGAGAGAATATATGCTCCCAGGTCAGAGAGAGAGAGACATAGAGAGAGAGATGCTTAGCTCCTCTGAGAAAGAGAGAGATGGTAATCTCCTTTGAGAGAAAGAGAGAGATAGATGCTAGGCGACTTTGTCAGAGAGGGAGGGGTGGTAGGCTCTTTGAGAGCGAGAGTAAGTGATGCTAGGATTCTTAGAGAGGGAAAGAGAGAGATCCTGGAATCCTTTGAGTGAGACAGAGAGATATATTCTAGGATTCTTTCAGAGACAGAGAGAGTCTGAGAGAGACCGAGAGAGAGGGAGATGCTAGGCTCAAATGAGAGAGAGAGAGGGAGGAAGAGAGAGAGATTCTAGGCTCCTTTGAGCGAAAGAGAGATATACAGATAAATGGAGATGCTAGGCTCCTTTGAGGGAGAGAGAGTCAGACAGAGATAGAGAGCAATCCTAGGCTCTTTGAGAGAGAGAGATAGAGAGGGAGAGAACATATGCTCCTTCTAGAGAGAGATTGAGGGAGAGAGAGAGAGAAAGAGAGAAAGAGAGAGAGACAGAGAGACAGCGACAAAGAGAGAGATGCTTGGGACGTTTTAGAGAGAGAGAGATCTGCTAAGCTTTTTGAGAGAAAGAGAAAGGAAGAGACAGAGAGAGATATGCTAGGCTCGTTGAGAGAGACTGAGGGAGAGAAAAGAGAGAGAGAGAGAGGCTAGGCTCCCGTGAACGAGAGAGTGAGAGAGATACATGCAAGGCTCCTTTGTGAGAGAGAGAGAGAGCGAGAGTGATTCTAGTATCCTTTGAGAAAGAGAGTGGGATTCTAGGCTCCTTTGTGAGAAAGTGGAGAGATGAAGCGACAGAGAGTTGCTATTCCCCTTTGAGAGAGAGAGAGATGCTAGACTTCTTAGACAGAGAGAGAGAAAAAGAGAGAGATGCTAGAATATTTGGAGAGAGAGAGAAATGCTATGCTCCTTTGAGAGAGAGAGAGAGAGGGAGAGAGGGAGAGGGAGAGAGCGAGTAAGAGAGAGATGCAGGGATCCTTTGATAGAAAGTGGAGAGATACAAAGAGAGATGTATGCTATTCTACTTTAAGAGAGAGAGGACAGAGAGAGAGGGATCATAGGCTCGTTTGAGAGAGAGAGAGAGAGAGAAATATAGACGATATGCTCCTTGGAGAGAGAGAGAAAGAGAGGGAGAGAGAGAGAGCAGCGAGGCTCTTTTGAGAGAGAGAGATGGAGAGATAAAGATTCTAGGCTCCTATGAGAGAAATAGAGATACATAGACAGACATATGCTGGGCTCCTTTGAGAGAGACTGAGGGAGAGAAGAGAGAGAGAGATGCTAGGCTCCTGTGAACAAGACAGTGAGAGAGATACATGCAAGGCTCCTTCGAGAGAGCGAGCGAGCGAGAGGGATTCTATTCTCCTTTGAGAAAGAGAGAGAGATTCTAGGCTCCTTTCAGAGAAAGTGCAGAGATAGAGAGACAGAGAGTTGCTATTCCCCTTTGAGAGAGAGAGATGCTAGACTTCTTAGACAGAGAGAGAGAAAAAGGGAGAGATGCTAGAATACTTGGAGAGAGAGATATATATGCTATGCTCCTTTGAGAGAGAGAAAGAGAGAGAGAGAGGGAGAGAGCGAGTGAGAGCAAGATACTGGGATCCTTTGATAGAAAGTGGAGAGATACAAAGAGAGATGTATGCTATTCAACTGTAAGAGAGAGAGGACAGAGAGAGAGGGATCATAGGCTAGATTGAGAGAGAGAGAGAAATATAGACGATATGCTCCTTGGAGAGAGAGTGAGAGAGAGAGAGAGGGAGAGAGAGAGAGCTGAGAGGCTCCTTTGAGAGAGAGAGATGTAGAGATAAAGATTCTAGGCTCCTATGAGGGAAATAGAGATAGACAGAGATATGCTGGGCTCCTTTGAGTGAGAGAGAAAGTTTCTAAGCTTCTTAGAGAGCGACAGAGAAAGAGAGAGATGCTAGATTCCTTTGAGAGAGAGAGATAGATAGATGCTTGTCTCCTCTGAGAGAGACAGAGGGAGAGAACTCTGTTGCTCCTTTCTGAGAGGGAGAGATACTAGGCTCCTTTGAGAGAGAAAGAGATATGCTAGGCTCCTTTCAGAGAAAGAGGAGAGCTAGAGAGACAGAGAGATGCTGGGTTCCTTTTAGAGAAAGAGAGACAGTGAGAGAGGGATCAGAAGCTCCTTTGAGAGAGAGAGAGGGAGAGAGAGTATATATGCTCCTAGGTGAGAGAGAGAGAGAGAGAGAGAGAGAGAGAGACAGATGCTTATCTCCTTTGAGAAAGAGAGAGATGGTAATCGCCTTTGAGAGAAAGAGAGAGATAGATGCTAGGCTACTTTGTCAGAGAGGGAGGGATGGTAGGCTCTTTGAGAGAGAGAGTAATGCTAGGATTTTAAGAGAGAGAGGGAGTGAGATGCTAGAATCCTTTGAGTGAGACAGAGAGATATATTCTAGGATTCTTTGAGAGAGAGAAAGAGACTGAGAGAGACAGAGATAGAGAGAGATGCTAGGCTCAATAGGACAGAGATAGGGAGGGAGAGAGAGAGATTCTAGGCTCCTTTGAGCGAAAGAGAGATATACAGAGACATGGAGATGCTAGGCTCCTTTGAGGTAGAGAGAGTCAGACAGAGAGAGAGAGGGATCCTTGGCTCTTTGAGAGAGAGCGTCAGGGAGAGAATATATGCTCCTTGGAGATAGAGAGGGAGAGATAGAGAGGGAGACAGAAATGCTTGTCTCCTTTGAGAGAGAGAGAGATAGCTGTGAGGCTCCTTTGTGAGAGAGGGAGATACTAGGCTCCTTTGAGAGAGAAAGAGATATGCTAGGGTCGTTTAAGAGAAAGAGTAGAGCGAGAGAGACAGAGAGATTCTTGGCTCCTTTGAGAGAAAGAGAGACAGAGAGAGAGGGATCCTAGGCTCTTTGAGAGAGAGAGAGATTGAGGGAGAGAATATATGTTCCTTGGAGAGAGAGAGGGAGAGAGAAAGCGATAGAAAGAGACAAAGAGAGAGAGAGAGAGAGTGAGAGGGAGAGAGAGAGATGCTTGTGTCCTTTTAGAGAGAGAGAGTGTTTGTAAACTACTTAGAGAGAGACAGGGAAAGAGAGAGATCTTCGATTGCTTTGAGAGAGAGAGATAGATGCTTGTCTCCTTTGAGAGAGACAGAGAGAGAGCTCTGAGGCTCCTTTCTGAAAGAGAGACTGTAGGCTCCTTTGAGAGATAAAGTGATATGCTAGGCACCTTTGAGAGAAAGAGGAGAGCTAGAGAGGCAGAGAGATGCTGCGTTCCGTTTAGAGAAAGAGAGACAGTGAGAGAGGGATCAGAGGCTCCTTTGAGAGAGAGAGAGGGAGAGAGAGAATATATGCTCCTAGGTGAGAAAGAGACCTATAGAGTGATATGCTTAGCTCCTTTGAGAAAGAGAGAGATGTAATCTCCTTTGAGCGAAAGAGAGAGAGAGAGATGCTAGGCTCCTTTGAGAGAGAAAGATATATGCTTGGCTCCTTTGAGAGAAAGAGGAGAGTTAGACAGAGAGATGCTGGGTTCCTTTTAGAGAAAGAGAGACAGTGAGAGAGGGATCAGAGGATTCTTTGAGAGAGAGAGGGAGAGAGAGAATATATGCTCCCAGGTCAGAGAGAGAGAGACATAGAGAGAGAGATGCTTAGCTCCTCTGAGAAAGAGAGAGATGGTAATCTCCTTTGAGAGAAAGAGAGAGATAGATGCTAGGCGACTTTGTCAGAGAGGGAGGGGTGGTAGGCTCTTTGAGAGCGAGAGTAAGTGATGCTAGGATTCTTAGAGAGGGAAAGAGAGAGATCCTGGAATCCTTTGAGTGAGACAGAGAGATATATTCTAGGATTCTTTCAGAGACAGAGAGATTCTGAGAGAGACCGAGAGAGAGGGAGATGCTAGGCTCAAATGAGAGAGAGAGAGAGGGAGGAAGAGAGAGAGATTCTAGGCTCCTTTGAGCGAAAGAGAGATATACAGATAAATGGAGATGCTAGGCTCCTTTGAGGGAGAGAGAGTCAGACAGAGATAGAGAGCAATCCTAGGCTCTTTGAGAGAGAGAGATAGAGAGGGAGAGAACATATGCTCCTTCTAGAGAGAGATTGAGGGAGAGAGAGAGAGAAAGAGAGAAAGAGAGAGAGACAGAGAGACAGCGACAAAGAGAGAGATGCTTGGGACGTTTTAGAGAGAGAGAGATCTGCTAAGCTTTTTGAGAGAAAGAGAAAGGAAGAGACAGAGAGAGATATGCTAGGCTCCTTGAGAGAGACTGAGGGAGAGAAAAGAGAGAGAGAGAGAGGCTAGGCTCCCGTGAACGAGAGAGTGAGAGAGATACATGCAAGGCTCCTTTGTGAGAGAGAGAGAGAGCAAGAGTGATTCTAGTATCCTTTGAGAAAGAGAGTGGGATTCTAGGCTCCTTTGTGAGAAAGTGGAGAGATGAAGCGACAGAGAGTTGCTATTCCCCTTTGAGAGAGAGAGAGATGCTAGACTTCTTAGACAGAGAGAGAGAAAAAGAGAGAGATGCTAGAATATTTGGAGAGAGAGAGAAATGCTATGCTCCTTTGAGAGAGAGAGAGAGAGGGAGAGAGGGAGAGGGAGAGAGCGAGTAAGAGAGAGATGCAGGGATCCTTTGATAGAAAGTGGAGAGATACAAAGAGAGATGTATGCTATTCTACTTTAAGAGAGAGAGGACAGAGAGAGAGGGATCATAGGCTCGTTTGAGAGAGAGAGAGAGAGAGAAATATAGACGATATGCTCCTTGGAGAGAGAGTGAGAGAGAGAGAAAGAGAGGGAGAGAGAGAGAGCAGCGAGGCTCTTTTGAGAGAGAGAGATGGAGAGATAAAGATTCTAGGCTCCTATGAGAGAAATAGAGATACATAGACAGACATATGCTGGGCTCCTTTGAGAGAGACTGAGGGAGAGAAGAGAGAGAGAGATGCTAGGCTCCTGTGAACAAGACAGTGAGAGAGATACATGCAAGGCTCCTTCGAGAGAGCGAGCGAGCGAGAGGGATTCTATTCTCCTTTGAGAAAGAGAGAGAGATTCTAGGCTCCTTTCAGAGAAAGTGCAGAGATAGAGAGACAGAGAGTTGCTATTCCCCTTTGAGAGAGAGAGATGCTAGACTTCTTAGACAGAGAGAGAGAAAAAGGGAGAGATGCTAGAATACTTGGAGAGAGAGATATATATGCTATGCTCCTTTGAGAGAGAGAAAGAGAGAGAGAGAGGGAGAGAGCGAGTGAGAGCAAGATACTGGGATCCTTTGATAGAAAGTGGAGAGATACAAAGAGAGATGTATGCTATTCAACTGTAAGAGAGAGAGGACAGAGAGAGAGGGATCATAGGCTAGATTGAGAGAGAGAGAGAAATATAGACGATATGCTCCTTGGAGAGAGAGAGAGAGAGAGAGAGAGAGAGAGAGAGGGAGAGAGAGAGAGCTGAGAGGCTCCTTTGAGAGAGAGAGATGTAGAGATAAAGATTCTAGGCTCCTATGAGGGAAATAGAGATAGACAGAGATATGCTGGGCTCCTTTGAGTGAGAGAGAAAGTTTCTAAGCTTCTTAGAGAGCGACAGAGAAAGAGAGAGATGCTAGATTCCTTTGAGAGAGAGAGATAGATAGATGCTTGTCTCCTTTGAGAGAGACAGAGGGAGAGAACTCTGTTGCTCCTTTCTGAGAGGGAGAGATACTAGGCTCCTTTGAGAGAGAAAGAGATATGCTAGGCTCCTTTCAGAGAAAGAGGAGAGCTAGAGAGACAGAGAGATGCTGGGTTCCTTTTAGAGAAAGAGAGACAGTGAGAGAGGGATCAGAAGCTCCTTTGAGAGAGAGAGAGGGAGAGAGAGAATATATGCTCCTAGGTGAGAGAGATAGACAGAGAGATAGAGAGAGAGACAGATGCTTATCTCCTTTGAGAAAGAGAGAGCTGGTAATCGCCTTTGAGAGAAAGAGAGAGATAGATGCTAGGCTACTTTGTCAGAGAGGGAGGGATGGTAGGCTCTTTGAGAGAGAGAGTAATGCTAGGATTTTAAGAGAGAGAGGGAGTGAGATGCTAGAATCCTTTGAGTGAGACAGAGAGATATATTCTAGGATTCTTTGAGAGAGAGAAAGAGACTGAGAGAGACAGAGATAGAGAGAGATGCTAGGCTCAATAGGACAGAGATAGGGAGGGAGAGAGAGAGATTCTAGGCTCCTTTGAGCGAAAGAGAGATATACAGAGACATGGAGATGCTAGGCTCCTTTGAGGTAGAGAGAGTCAGACAGAGAGAGAGAGGGATCCTTGGCTCTTTGAGAGAGAGCGTCAGGGAGAGAATATATGCTCCTTGGAGATAGAGAGGGAGAGATAGAGAGGGAGACAGAAATGCTTGTCTCCTTTGAGAGAGAGAGAGATAGCTGTGAGGCTCCTTTGTGAGAGAGGGAGATACTAGGCTCCTTTGAGAGAGAAAGAGATATGCTAGGGTCGTTTAAGAGAAAGAGTAGAGCGAGAGAGACAGAGAGATTCTTGGCTCCTTTGAGAGAAAGAGAGACAGAGAGAGAGGGATCCGAGGCTCCTTTGAGAGAGAGAGAGAGTATATATGCTCCTGGGAGAGAGAGAGAGAGACATAGACAGATGCTTGGCTCTTTTGAGGAAGAGAGAGACGCTTATCTCTTTGAGAGAAAGAGAGAGGGAGATGCTACGCTACTTTGCCAGAGAGAGCGGGATGGTAGGCTCCTCTGAGAGTGGGAGTGAGTGATGCTAGGTATCTCAGAGAGAGAAAGAGAGAGATGCTAGAGTCCTTTGAGTGAGAGAGAAAGAGATATTCTAGGATTCTTTGAGAGAGATTAAGAGATAGAGAGACAGAGATAGAGAGAGATTCTAGACTCATTTGAGACAGAGAGAGGCAGTAAAAGAGAGATTCAAGGCTCCTTTGAGCGAAAGAGAGAGATACAGAGACAGGGAGAAGCTAGGCACCTTTGAGGGAGAGAAAGACAGAGAGAGAGGGATCCTAGGCTCTTTGAGAGAGAGAGAGATTGAGGGAGAGAATATATGTTCCTTGGAGAGAGAGAGGGAGAGAGAAAGCGATAGAAAGAGACAAAGAGAGAGAGAGAGAGAGTGAGAGGGAGAGAGAGAGATGCTTGTGTCCTTTTAGAGAGAGAGAGTGTTTGTAAACTACTTAGAGAGAGACAGGGAAAGAGAGAGATCTTCGATTGCTTTGAGAGAGAGAGAGATAGATGCTTGTCTCCTTTGAGAGAGACAGAGAGAGAGCTCTGAGGCTCCTTTCTGAAAGAGAGACTGTAGGCTCCTTTGAGAGATAAAGTGATATGCTAGGCACCTTTGAGAGAAAGAGGAGGGCTAGAGAGGCAGAGAGATGCTGCGTTCCTTTTAGAGAAAGAGAGACAGTGAGAGAGGGATCAGAGGCTCCTTTGAGAGAGAGAGAGAGGGAGAGAGAGAATATATGCTCCTAGGTGAGAAAGAGACCTATAGAGTGATATGCTTAGCTCCTTTGAGAAAGAGAGAGATGTAATCTCCTTTGAGCGAAAGAGAGAGAGAGAGAGATGCTAGGCTCCTTTGAGAGAGAAAGATATATGCTTGGCTCCTTTGAGAGAAAGAGGAGAGTTAGACAGAGAGATGCTGGGTTCCATTTAGAGAAAGAGAGACAGTGAGAGAGGGATCAAAGGATTCTTTGAGAGAGAGAGTGAGAGAGAGAATATATGCTCCCAGGTCAGAGAGAGAGAGACATAGAGAGAGAGATGCTTAGCTCCTCTGAGAAAGAGAGAGATGGTAATCTCCTTTGAGAGAAAGAGAGAGATAGATGCTAGGCGACTTTGTCAGAGAGGGAGGGGTGGTAGGCTCTTTGAGAGCGAGAGTAAGTGATGCTAGGATTCTTAGAGAGGGAAAGAGAGAGATCCTGGAATCCTTTGAGTGAGACAGAGAGATATATTCTAGGATTCTTTCAGAGACAGAGAGAGTCTGAGAGAGACCGAGAGAGAGGGAGATGCTAGGCTCAAATGAGAGAGAGAGAGAGGGAGGAAGAGAGAGAGATTCTAGGCTCCTTTGAGCGAAAGAGAGATATACAGATAAATGGAGATGCTAGGCTCCTTTGAGGGAGAGAGAGTCAGACAGAGATAGAGAGCAATCCTAGGCTCTTTGAGAGAGAGAGATAGAGAGGGAGAGAACATATGCTCCTTCTAGAGAGAGATTGAGGGAGAGAGAGAGAGAAAGAGAGAAAGAGAGAGAGACAGAGAGACAGCGACAAAGAGAGAGATGCTTGGGACGTTTTAGAGAGAGAGAGATCTGCTAAGCTTTTTGAGAGAAAGAGAAAGGAAGAGACAGAGAGAGATATGCTAGGCTCCTTGAGAGAGACTGAGGGAGAGAAAAGAGAGAGAGAGAGAGGCTAGGCTCCCGTGAACGAGAGAGTGAGAGAGATACATGCAAGGCTCCTTTGTGAGAGAGAGAGAGAGCGAGAGTGATTCTAGTATCCTTTGAGAAAGAGAGTGGGATTCTAGGCTCCTTTGTGAGAAAGTGGAGAGATGAAGCGACAGAGAGTTGCTATTCCCCTTTGAGAGAGAGAGAGATGCTAGACTTCTTAGACAGAGAGAGAGAAAAAGAGAGAGATGCTAGAATATTTGGAGAGAGAGAGAAATGCTATGCTCCTTTGAGAGAGAGAGAGAGGGAGAGAGGGAGAGGGAGAGAGCGAGTAAGAGAGAGATGCTGGGATCCTTTGATAGAAAGTGGAGAGATACAAAGAGAGATGTATGCTATTCTACTTTAAGAGAGAGAGGACAGAGAGAGAGGGATCATAGGCTCGTTTGAGAGAGAGAGAGAGAGAGAAATATAGACGATATGCTCCTTGGAGAGAGAGTGAGAGAGAGAGAAAGAGAGGGAGAGAGAGAGAGCAGCGAGGCTCTTTTGAGAGAGAGAGATGGAGAGATAAAGATTCTAGGCTCCTATGAGAGAAATAGAGATACATAGACAGACATATGCTGGGCTCCTTTGAGAGAGACTGAGGGAGAGAAGAGAGAGAGAGATGCTAGGCTCCTGTGAACAAGACAGTGAGAGAGATACATGCAAGGCTCCTTCGAGAGAGCGAGCGAGCGAGAGGGATTCTATTCTCCTTTGAGAAAGAGAGAGAGATTCTAGGCTCCTTTCAGAGAAAGTGCAGAGATAGAGAGACAGAGAGTTGCTATTCCCCTTTGAGAGAGAGAGATGCTAGACTTCTTAGACAGAGAGAGAGAAAAAGGGAGAGATGCTAGAATACTTGGAGAGAGAGATATATATGCTATGCTCCTTTGAGAGAGAGAAAGAGAGAGAGAGAGGGAGAGAGCGAGTGAGAGCAAGATACTGGGATCCTTTGATAGAAAGTGGAGAGATACAAAGAGAGATGTATGCTATTCAACTGTAAGAGAGAGAGGACAGAGAGAGAGGGATCATAGGCTAGATTGAGAGAGAGAGAGAAATATAGACGATATGCTCCTTGGAGAGAGAGAGAGAGAGAGAGAGAGAGGGAGAGAGAGAGAGCTGAGAGGCTCCTTTGAGAGAGAGAGAGATGTAGAGATAAAGATTCTAGGCTCCTATGAGGGAAATAGAGATAGACAGAGATATGCTGGGCTCCTTTGAGTGAGAGAGAGAGTTTCTAAGCTTCTTAGAGAGCGACAGAGAAAGAGAGAGATGCTAGATTCCTTTGAGAGAGAGAGAGATAGATAGATGCTTGTCTCCTCTGAGAGAGACAGAGGGAGAGAACTCTGTTGCTCCTTTCTGAGAGGGAGAGATACTAGGCTCCATTGAGAGAGAAAGAGATATGCTAGGCTCCTTTCAGAGAAAGAGGAGAGCTAGAGAGACAGAGAGATGCTGGGTTCCTTTTAGAGAAAGAGAGACAGTGAGACAGGGATCAGAAGCTCTTTTGAGAGAGAGAGAGGGAGAGAGAGAATATATGCTCCTAGGTGAGAGAGAGAGAGAGAGAGAGTGAGAGAGAGAGAGAGAGAGACAGATGCTTATCTCCTTTGAGAAAGAGAGAGATGGTAATCGCCTTTGAGAGAAAGAGAGAGATAGATGCTAGGCTACTTTGTCAGAGAGGGAGGGATGGTAGGCTCTTTGAGAGAGAGAGTAATGCTAGGATTTTAAGAGAGAGAGGGAGTGAGATGCTAGAATCCTTTGAGTGAGACAGAGAGATATATTCTAGGATTCTTTGAGAGAGAGAAAGAGACTGAGAGAGACAGAGATAGAGAGAGATGCTAGGCTCAATAGGACAGAGATAGGGAGGGAGAGAGAGAGATTCTAGGCTCCTTTGAGCGAAAGAGAGATATACAGAGACATGGAGATGCTAGGCTCCTTTGAGGTAGAGAGAGTCAGACAGAGAGAGAGAGGGATCCTTGGCTCTTTGAGAGAGAGCGTCAGGGAGAGAATATATGCTCCTTGGAGATAGAGAGGGAGAGATAGAGAGGGAGACAGAAATGCTTGTCTCCTTTGAGAGAGAGAGAGATAGCTGTGAGGCTCCTTTGTGAGAGAGGGAGATACTATGCTCCTTTGAGAGAGAAAGAGATATGCTAGGGTCGTTTAAGAGAAAGAGTAGAGCGAGAGAGACAGAGAGATTCTTGGCTCCTTTGAGAGAAAGAGAGACAGAGAGAGAGGGATCCGAGGCTCCTTTGAGAGAGAGAGAGAGTATATATGCTCCTGGGAGAGAGAGAGAGAGACATAGACAGATGCTTGGCTCTTTTGAGGAAGAGAGAGACGCTTATCTCTTTGAGAGAAAGAGAGAGGGAGATGCTACGCTACTTTGCCAGAGAGAGCGGGATGGTAGGCTCCTCTGAGAGTGGGAGTGAGTGATGCTAGGTATCTCAGAGAGAGAAAGAGAGAGATGCTAGAGTCCTTTGAGTGAGAGAGAAAGAGATATTCTAGGATTCTTTGAGAGAGATTAAGAGATAGAGAGACAGAGATAGAGAGAGATTCTAGACTCATTTGAGACAGAGAGAGGCAGTAAAAGAGAGATTCAAGGCTCCTTTGAGCGAAAGAGAGAGATACAGAGACAGGGAGAAGCTAGGCACCTTTGAGGGAGAGAAAGACAGAGAGAGAGGGATCCTAGGCTCTTTGAGAGAGAGAGAGATTGAGGGAGAGAATATATGTTCCTTGGAGAGAGAGAGGGAGAGAGAAAGCGATAGAAAGAGACAAAGAGAGAGAGAGAGAGAGTGAGAGGGAGAGAGAGAGATGCTTGTGTCCTTTTAGAGAGAGAGAGTGTTTGTAAACTACTTAGAGAGAGACAGGGAAAGAGAGAGATCTTCGATTGCTTTGAGAGAGAGAGAGATAGATGCTTGTCTCCTTTGAGAGAGACAGAGAGAGAGCTCTGAGGCTCCTTTCTGAAAGAGAGACTGTAGGCTCCTTTGAGAGATAAAGTGATATGCTAGGCACCTTTGAGAGAAAGAGGAGAGCTAGAGAGGCAGAGAGATGCTGCGTTCCGTTTAGAGAAAGAGAGACAGTGAGAGAGGGATCAGAGGCTCCTTTGAGAGAGAGAGAGGGAGAGAGAGAATATATGCTCCTAGGTGAGAAAGAGACCTATAGAGTGATATGCTTAGCTCCTTTGAGAAAGAGAGAGATGTAATCTCCTTCGAGCGAAAGAGAGAGAGAGAGATGCTAGGCTCCTTTGAGAGAGAAAGATATATGCTTGGCTCCTTTGAGAGAAAGAGGAGAGTTAGACAGAGAGATGCTGGGTTCCTTTTAGAGAAGGAGAGACAGTGAGAGAGGGATCAGAGGATTCTTTGAGAGAGAGAGGGAGAGAGAGAATATATGCTCCCAGGTCAGAGAGAGAGAGACATAGAGAGAGAGATGCTTAGCTCCTCTGAGAAAGAGAGAGATGGTAATCTCCTTTGAGAGAAAGAGAGAGATAGATGCTAGGCGACTTTGTCAGAGAGGGAGGGGTGGTAGGCTCTTTGAGAGCGAGAGTAAGTGATGCTAGGATTCTTAGAGAGGGAAAGAGAGAGATCCTGGAATCCTTTGAGTGAGACAGAGAGATATATTCTAGGATTCTTTCAGAGACAGAGAGAGTCTGAGAGAGACCGAGAGAGAGGGAGATGCTAGGCTCAAATGAGAGAGAGAGAGAGGGAGGAAGAGAGAGAGATTCTAGGCTCCTTTGAGCGAAAGAGAGATATACAGATAAATGGAGATGCTAGGCTCCTTTGAGGGAGAGAGAGTCAGACAGAGATAGAGAGCAATCCTAGGCTCTTTGAGAGAGAGAGATAGAGAGGGAGAGAACATATGCTCCTTCTAGAGAGAGATTGAGGGAGAGAGAGAGAGAAAGAGAGAAAGAGAGAGAGACAGAGAGACAGCGACAAAGAGAGAGATGCTTGGGACGTTTTAGAGAGAGAGAGATCTGCTAAGCTTTTTGAGAGAAAGAGAAACGAAGAGACAGAGAGAGATATGCTAGGCTCCTTGAGAGAGACTGAGGGAGAGAAAAGAGAGAGAGAGAGGCTAGGCTCCCGTGAACGAGAGAGTGAGAGAGATACATGCAAGGCTCCTTTGTGAGAGAGAGAGAGAGCAAGAGTGATTCTAGTATCCTTTGAGAAAGAGAGTGGGATTCTAGGCTCCTTTGTGAGAAAGTGGAGAGATGAAGCGACAGAGAGTTGCTATTCCCCTTTGAGAGAGAGAGAGATGCTAGACTTCTTAGAGAGAGAGAAAAAGAGAGAGATGCTAGAATATTTGGAGAGAGAGAGAAATGCTATGCTCCTTTGAGAGAGAGAGAGAGAGGGAGAGAGGGAGAGGGAGAGAGCGAGTAAGAGAGAGATGCTGGGATCCTTTGATAGAAAGTGGAGAGATACAAAGAGAGATGTATGCTATTCTACTTTAAGAGAGAGAGGACAGAGAGAGAGGGATCATAGGCTCGTTTGAGAGAGAGAGAGAGAGAGAAATATAGACGATATGCTCCTTGGAGAGAGAGTGAGAGAGAGAGAAAGAGAGGGAGAGAGAGAGAGCAGCGAGGCTCTTTTGAGAGAGAGAGATGGAGAGATAAAGATTCTAGGCTCCTATGAGAGAAATAGAGATACATAGACAGACATATGCTGGGCTCCTTTGAGAGAGACTGAGGGAGAGAAGAGAGAGAGAGATGCTAGGCTCCTGTGAACAAGACAGTGAGAGAGATACATGCAAGGCTCCTTCGAGAGAGCGAGCGAGCGAGAGGGATTCTATTCTCCTTTGAGAAAGAGAGAGAGATTCTAGGCTCCTTTCAGAGAAAGTGCAGAGATAGAGAGACAGAGAGTTGCTATTCCCCTTTGAGAGAGAGAGATGCTAGACTTCTTAGACAGAGAGAGAGAAAAAGGGAGAGATGCTAGAATACTTGGAGAGAGAGATATATATGCTATGCTCCTTTGAGAGAGAGAAAGAGAGAGAGAGAGGGAGAGAGCGAGTGAGAGCAAGATACTGGGATCCTTTGATAGAAAGTGGAGAGATACAAAGAGAGATGTATGCTATTCAACTGTAAGAGAGAGAGGACAGAGAGAGAGGGATCATAGGCTAGATTGAGAGAGAGAGAGAAATATAGACGATATGCTCCTTGGAGAGAGAGAGAGAGAGAGAGAGAGAGGGAGAGAGAGAGAGCTGAGAGGCTCCTTTGAGAGAGAGAGAGATGTAGAGATAAAGATTCTAGGCTCCTATGAGGGAAATAGAGATAGACAGAGATATGCTGGGCTCCTTTGAGTGAGAGAGAGAGTTTCTAAGCTTCTTAGAGAGCGACAGAGAAAGAGAGAGATGCTAGATTCCTTTGAGAGAGAGAGAGATAGATAGATGCTTGTCTCCTCTGAGAGAGACAGAGGGAGAGAACTCTGTTGCTCCTTTCTGAGAGGGAGAGATACTAGGCTCCATTGAGAGAGAAAGAGATATGCTAGGCTCCTTTCAGAGAAAGAGGAGAGCTAGAGAGACAGAGAGATGCTGGGTTCCTTTTAGAGAAAGAGAGACAGTGAGAGAGGGATCAGAAGCTCTTTTGAGAGAGAGAGAGGGAGAGAGAGAATATATGCTCCTAGGTGAGAGAGAGAGAGAGAGAGAGAGAGAGAGAGAGAGAGAGAGAGAGAGAGACAGATGCTTATCTCCTTTGAGAAAGAGAGAGATGGTAATCGCCTTTGAGAGAAAGAGAGAGATAGATGCTAGGCTACTTTGTCAGAGAGGGAGGGATGGTAGGCTCTTTGAGAGAGAGAGTAATGCTAGGATTTTAAGAGAGAGAGGGAGTGAGATGCTAGAATCCTTTGAGTGAGACAGAGAGATATATTCTAGGATTCTTTGAGAGAGAGAAAGAGACTGAGAGAGACAGAGATAGAGAGAGATGCTAGGCTCAATAGGACAGAGATAGGGAGGGAGAGAGAGAGATTCTAGGCTCCTTTGAGCGAAAGAGAGATATACAGAGACATGGAGATGCTAGGCTCCTTTGAGGTAGAGAGAGTCAGACAGAGAGAGAGAGGGATCCTTGGCTCTTTGAGAGAGAGCGTCAGGGAGAGAATATATGCTCCTTGGAGATAGAGAGGGAGAGATAGAGAGGGAGACAGAAATGCTTGTCTCCTTTGAGAGAGAGAGAGATAGCTGTGAGGCTCCTTTGTGAGAGAGGGAGATACTAGGCTCCTTTGAGAGAGAAAGAGATATGCTAGGGTCGTTTAAGAGAAAGAGTAGAGCGAGAGAGACAGAGAGATTCTTGGCTCCTTTGAGAGAAAGAGAGACAGAGAGAGAGGGATCCGAGGCTCCTTTGAGAGAGAGAGAGAGTATATATGCTCCTGGGAGAGAGAGAGAGAGACATAGACAGATGCTTGGCTCTTTTGAGGAAGAGAGAGACACTTATCTCTTTGAGAGAAAGAGAGAGGGAGATGCTACGCTACTTTGCCAGAGAGAGCGGGATGGTAGGCTCCTCTGAGAGTGGGAGTGAGTGATGCTAGGTATCTCAGAGAGAGAAAGAGAGAGATGCTAGAGTCCTTTGAGTGAGAGAGAAAGAGATATTCTAGGATTCTTTGAGAGAGATTAAGAGATAGAGAGACAGAGATAGAGAGAGATTCTAGACTCATTTGAGACAGAGAGAGGCAGTAAAAGAGAGATTCAAGGCTCCTTTGAGCGAAAGAGAGAGATACAGAGACAGGGAGAAGCTAGGCACCTTTGAGGGAGAGAAAGACAGAGAGAGAGGGATCCTAGGCTCTTTGAGAGAGAGAGAGATTGAGGGAGAGAATATATGTTCCTTGGAGAGAGAGAGGGAGAGAGAAAGCGATAGAAAGAGACAAAGAGAGAGAGAGAGAGAGTGAGAGGGAGAGAGAGAGATGCTTGTGTCCTTTTAGAGAGAGAGAGTGTTTGTAAACTACTTAGAGAGAGACAGGGAAAGAGAGAGATCTTCGATTGCTTTGAGAGAGAGAGAGATAGATGCTTGTCTCCTTTGAGAGAGACAGAGAGAGAGCTCTGAGGCTCCTTTCTGAAAGAGAGACTGTAGGCTCCTTTGAGAGATAAAGTGATATGCTAGGCACCTTTGAGAGAAAGAGGAGGGCTAGAGAGGCAGAGAGATGCTGCGTTCCTTTTAGAGAAAGAGAGACAGTGAGAGAGGGATCAGAGGCTCCTTTGAGAGAGAGAGAGGGAGAGAGAGAATATATGCTCCTAGGTGAGAAAGAGACCTATAGAGTGATATGCTTAGCTCCTTTGAGAAAGAGAGAGATGTAATCTCCTTTGAGCGAAAGAGAGAGAGAGAGAGATGCTAGGCTCCTTTGAGAGAGAAAGATATATGCTTGGCTCCTTTGAGAGAAAGAGGAGAGTTAGAGAGATGCTGGGTTCCTTTTAGAGAAAGAGAGACAGTGAGAGAGGGATCAGAGGATTCTTTGAGAGAGAGAGGGAGAGAGAGAATATATGCTCCCAGGTCAGAGAGAGAGAGACATAGAGAGAGAGATGCTTAGCTCCTCTGAGAAAGAGAGAGATGGTAATCTCCTTTGAGAGAAAGAGAGAGATAGATGCTAGGCGACTTTGTCAGAGAGGGAGGGGTGGTAGGCTCTTTGAGAGCGAGAGTAAGTGATGCTAGGATTCTTAGAGAGGGAAAGAGAGAGATCCTGGAATCCTTTGAGTGAGACAGAGAGATATATTCTAGGATTCTTTCAGAGACAGAGAGAGTCTGAGAGAGACCGAGAGAGAGGGAGATGCTAGGCTCAAATGAGAGAGAGAGAGAGGGAGGAAGAGAGAGAGATTCTAGGCTCCTTTGAGCGAAAGAGAGATATACAGATAAATGGAGATGCTAGGCTCCTTTGAGGGAGAGAGAGTCAGACAGAGATAGAGAGCAATCCTAGGCTCTTTGAGAGAGAGAGATAGAGAGGGAGAGAACATATGCTCCTTCTAGAGAGAGATTGAGGGAGAGAGAGAGAGAAAGAGAGAAAGAGAGAGAGACAGAGAGACAGCGACAAAGAGAGAGATGCTTGGGACGTTTTAGAGAGAGAGAGATCTGCTAAGCTTTTTGAGAGAAAGAGAAAGGAAGAGACAGAGAGAGATATGCTAGGCTCCTTGAGAGAGACTGAGGGAGAGAAAAGAGAGAGAGAGAGAGGCTAGGCTCCCGTGAACGAGAGAGTGAGAGAGATACATGCAAGGCTCCTTTGTGAGAGAGAGAGAGAGCGAGAGTGATTCTAGTATCCTTTGAGAAAGAGAGTGGGATTCTAGGCTCCTTTGTGAGAAAGTGGAGAGATGAAGCGACAGAGAGTTGCTATTCCCCTTTGAGAGAGAGAGAGATGCTAGACTTCTTAGACAGAGAGAGAGAAAAAGAGAGAGATGCTAGAATATTTGGAGAGAGAGAGAAATGCTATGCTCCTTTGAGAGAGAGAGAGAGAGGGAGAGAGGGAGAGGGAGAGAGCGAGTAAGAGAGAGATGCTGGGATCCTTTGATAGAAAGTGGAGAGATACAAAGAGAGATGTATGCTATTCTACTTTAAGAGAGAGAGGACAGAGAGAGAGGGATCATAGGCTCGTTTGAGAGAGAGAGAGAGAGAGAAATATAGACGATATGCTCCTTGGAGAGAGAGTGAGAGAGAGAGAAAGAGAGGGAGAGAGAGAGAGCAGCGAGGCTCTTTTGAGAGAGAGAGATGGAGAGATAAAGATTCTAGGCTCCTATGAGAGAAATAGAGATACATAGACAGACATATGCTGGGCTCCTTTGAGAGAGACTGAGGGAGAGAAGAGAGAGAGAGATGCTAGGCTCCTGTGAACAAGACAGTGAGAGAGATACATGCAAGGCTCCTTCGAGAGAGCGAGCGAGCGAGAGGGATTCTATTCTCCTTTGAGAAAGAGAGAGAGATTCTAGGCTCCTTTCAGAGAAAGTGCAGAGATAGAGAGACAGAGAGTTGCTATTCCCCTTTGAGAGAGAGAGATGCTAGACTTCTTAGACAGAGAGAGAGAAAAAGGGAGAGATGCTAGAATACTTGGAGAGAGAGATATATATGCTATGCTCCTTTGAGAGAGAGAAAGAGAGAGAGAGAGGGAGAGAGCGAGTGAGAGCAAGATACTGGGATCCTTTGATAGAAAGTGGAGAGATACAAAGAGAGATGTATGCTATTCAACTGTAAGAGAGAGAGGACAGAGAGAGAGGGATCATAGGCTAGATTGAGAGAGAGAGAGAAATATAGACGATATGCTCCTTGGAGAGAGAGAGAGAGAGAGAGAGAGAGGGAGAGAGAGAGAGCTGAGAGGCTCCTTTGAGAGAGAGAGATGTAGAGATAAAGATTCTAGGCTCCTATGAGGGAAATAGAGATAGACAGAGATATGCTGGGCTCCTTTGAGTGAGAGAGAGAGTTTCTAAGCTTCTTAGAGAGCGACAGAGAAAGAGAGAGATGCTAGATTCCTTTGAGAGAGAGAGAGATAGATAGATGCTTGTCTCCTCTGAGAGAGACAGAGGGAGAGAACTCTGTTGCTCCTTTCTGAGAGGGAGAGATACTAGGCTCCTTTGAGAGAGAAAGAGATATGCTAGGCTCCTTTCAGAGAAAGAGGAGAGCTAGAGAGACAGAGAGATGCTGGGTTCCTTTTAGAGAAAGAGAGACAGTGAGAGAGGGATCAGAAGCTCTTTTGAGAGAGAGAGAGGGAGAGAGAGAATATATGCTCCTAGGTGAGAGAGAGAGAGAGAGAGAGAGAGAGACAAATGCTTATCTCCTTTGAGAAAGAGAGAGATGGTAATCGCCTTTGAGAGAAAGAGAGAGATAGATGCTAGGCTACTTTGTCAGAGAGGGAGGGATGGTAGGCTCTTTGAGAGAGAGAGTAATGCTAGGATTTTAAGAGAGAGAGGGAGTGAGATGCTAGAATCCTTTGAGTGAGACAGAGAGATATATTCTAGGATTCTTTGAGAGAGAGAAAGAGACTGAGAGAGACAGAGATAGAGAGAGATGCTAGGCTCAATAGGACAGAGATAGGGAGGGAGAGAGAGAGATTCTAGGCTCCTTTGAGCGAAAGAGAGATATACAGAGACATGGAGATGCTAGGCTCCTTTGAGGTAGAGAGAGTCAGACAGAGAGAGAGAGGGATCCTTGGCTCTTTGAGAGAGAGCGTCAGGGAGAGAATATATGCTCCTTGGAGATAGAGAGGGAGAGATAGAGAGGGAGACAGAAATGCTTGTCTCCTTTGAGAGAGAGAGAGATAGCTGTGAGGCTCCTTTGTGAGAGAGGGAGATACTAGGCTCCTTTGAGAGAGAAAGAGATATGCTAGGGTCGTTTAAGAGAAAGAGTAGAGCGAGAGAGACAGAGAGATTCTTGGCTCCTTTGAGAGAAAGAGAGACAGAGAGAGAGGGATCCGAGGCTCCTTTGAGAGAGAGAGAGAGTATATATGCTCCTGGGAGAGAGAGAGAGAGACATAGACAGATGCTTGGCTCTTTTGAGGAAGAGAGAGACGCTTATCTCTTTGAGAGAAAGAGAGAGGGAGATGCTACGCTACTTTGTCAGAGAGAGCGGGATGGTAGGCTCCTCTGAGAGTGGGAGTGAGTGATGCTAGGTATCTCAGAGAGAGAAAGAGAGAGATGCTAGAGTCCTTTGAGTGAGAGAGAAAGAGATATTCTAGGATTCTTTGAGAGAGATTAAGAGATAGAGAGACAGAGATAGAGAGAGATTCTAGACCCATTAGGACAGAGAGAGGCAGTAAAAGAGAGATTCAAGGCTCCTTTGAGCGAAAGAGAGACATACAGAGACAGGGAGAAGCTAGGCACCTTTGAGGGAGAGAAAGACAGAGAGAGAGGGATCCTAGGCTCTTTGAGAGAGAGAGAGATTGAGGGAGAGAATATATGTTCCTTGGAGAGAGAGAGGGAGAGAGAAAGCGATAGAAAGAGACAAAGAGAGAGAGAGAGAGTGAGAGGGAGAGAGAGAGATGCTTGTGTCCTTTTAGAGAGAGAGAGTGTTTGTAAACTACTTAGAGAGAGACAGGGAAAGAGAGAGATCTTCGATTGCTTTGAGAGAGAGAGAGATAGATGCTTGTCTCCTTTGAGAGAGACAGAGAGAGAGCTCTGAGGCTCCTTTCTGAAAGAGAGACTGTAGGCTCCTTTGAGAGATAAAGTGATATGCTAGGCACCTTTGAGAGAAAGAGGAGAGCTAGAGAGGCAGAGAGATGCTGCGTTCCTTTTAGAGAAAGAGAGACAGTGAGAGAGGGATCAGAGGCTCCTTTGAGAGAGAGAGAGGGAGAGAGAGAATATATGCTCCTAGGTGAGAAAGAGACCTATAGAGTGATATGCTTAGCTCCTTTGAGAAAGAGAGAGATGTAATCTCCTTTGAGCGAAAGAGAGAGAGAGAGATGCTAGGCTCCTTTGAGAGAGAAAGATATATGCTTGGCTCCTTTGAGAGAAAGAGGAGAGTTAGACAGAGAGATGCTGGGTTCCTTTTAGAGAAAGAGAGACAGTGAGAGAGGGATCAGAGGATTCTTTGAGAGAGAGAGGGAGAGAGAGAATATATGCTCCCAGGTCAGAGAGAGAGAGACATAGAGAGAGAGATGCTTAGCTCCTCTGAGAAAGAGAGAGATGGTAATCTCCTTTGAGAGAAAGAGAGAGATAGATGCTAGGCGACTTTGTCAGAGAGGGAGGGGTGGTAGGCTCTTTGAGAGCGAGAGTAAGTGATGCTAGGATTCTTAGAGAGGGAAAGAGAGAGATCCTGGAATCCTTTGAGTGAGACAGAGAGATATATTCTAGGATTCTTTCAGAGACAGAGAGAGTCTGAGAGAGACCGAGAGAGAGGGAGATGCTAGGCTCAAATGAGAGAGAGAGAGAGGGAGGAAGAGAGAGAGATTCTAGGCTCCTTTGAGCGAAAGAGAGATATACAGATAAATGGAGATGCTAGGCTCCTTTGAGGGAGAGAGAGTCAGACAGAGATAGAGAGCAATCCTAGGCTCTTTGAGAGAGAGAGATAGAGAGGGAGAGAACATATGCTCCTTCTAGAGAGAGATTGAGGGAGAGAGAGAGAGAAAGAGAGAAAGAGAGAGAGACAGAGAGACAGCGACAAAGAGAGAGATGCTTGGGACGTTTTAGAGAGAGAGAGATCTGCTAAGCTTTTTGAGAGAAAAAGAAAGGAAGAGACAGAGAGAGATATGCTAGGCTCCTTGAGAGAGACTGAGGGAGAGAAAAGAGAGAGAGAGAGAGGCTAGGCTCCCGTGAACGAGAGAGTGAGAGAGATACATGCAAGGCTCCTTTGTGAGAGAGAGAGAGAGCGAGAGTGATTCTAGTATCCTTTGAGAAAGAGAGTGGGATTCTAGGCTCCTTTGTGAGAAAGTGGAGAGATGAAGCGACAGAGAGTTGCTATTCCCCTTTGAGAGAGAGAGAGATGCTAGACTTCTTAGACAGAGAGAGAGAAAAAGAGAGAGATGCTAGAATATTTGGAGAGAGAGAGAAATGCTATGCTCCTTTGAGAGAGAGAGAGAGAGGGAGAGAGGGAGAGGGAGAGAGCGAGTAAGAGAGAGATGCAGGGATCCTTTGATAGAAAGTGGAGAGATACAAAGAGAGATGTATGCTATTCTACTTTAAGAGAGAGAGGACAGAGAGAGAGGGATCATAGGCTCGTTTGAGAGAGAGAGAGAGAGAGAAATATAGACGATATGCTCCTTGGAGAGAGAGTGAGAGAGAGAGAAAGAGAGGGAGAGAGAGAGAGCAGCGAGGCTCTTTTGAGAGAGAGAGATGGAGAGATAAAGATTCTAGGCTCCTATGAGAGAAATAGAGATACATAGACAGACATATGCTGGGCTCCTTTGAGAGAGACTGAGGGAGAGAAGAGAGAGAGAGATGCTAGGCTCCTGTGAACAAGACAGTGAGAGAGATACATGCAAGGCTCCTTCGAGAGAGCGAGCGAGCGAGAGGGATTCTATTCTCCTTTGAGAAAGAGAGAGAGATTCTAGGCTCCTTTCAGAGAAAGTGCAGAGATAGAGAGACAGAGAGTTGCTATTCCCCTTTGAGAGAGAGAGATGCTAGACTTCTTAGACAGAGAGAGAGAAAAAGGGAGAGATGCTAGAATACTTGGAGAGAGAGATATATATGCTATGCTCCTTTGAGAGAGAGAAAGAGAGAGAGAGAGGGAGAGAGCGAGTGAGAGCAAGATACTGGGATCCTTTGATAGAAAGTGGAGAGATACAAAGAGAGATGTATGCTATTCAACTGTAAGAGAGAGAGGACAGAGAGAGAGGGATCATAGGCTAGATTGAGAGAGAGAGAGAAATATAGACGATATGCTCCTTGGAGAGAGAGTGAGAGAGAGAGAGAGGGAGAGAGAGAGAGCTGAGAGGCTCCTTTGAGAGAGAGAGATGTAGAGATAAAGATTCTAGGCTCCTATGAGGGAAATAGAGATAGACAGAGATATGCTGGGCTCCTTTGAGTGAGAGAGAGAGTTTCTAAGCTACTTAGAGAGCGACAGAGAAAGAGAGAGATGCTAGATTCCTTTGAGAGAGAGAGAGATAGATAGATGCTTGTCTCCTCTGAGAGAGACAGAGGGAGAGAACTCTGTTGCTCCTTTCTGAGAGGGAGAGATACTAGGCTCCTTTGAGAGAGAAAGAGATATGCTAGGCTCCTTTCAGAGAAAGAGGAGAGCTAGAGAGACAGAGAGATGCTGGGTTCCTTTTAGAGAAAGAGAGACAGTGAGAGAGGGATCAGAAGCTCTTTTGAGAGAGAGAGAGGGAGAGACAGAATATATGCTCCTAGGTGAGAGAGAGAGAGAGAGAGAGAGAGACAGATGCTTATCTCCTTTGAGAAAGAGAGAGATGGTAATCGCCTTTGAGAGAAAGAGAGAGATAGATGCTAGGCTACTTTGTCAGAGAGGGAGGGATGGTAGGCTCTTTGAGAGAGAGAGTAATGCTAGGATTTTAAGAGAGAGAGGGAGTGAGATGCTAGAATCCTTTGAGTGAGACAGAGAGATATATTCTAGGATTCTTTGAGAGAGAGAAAGAGACTGAGAGAGACAGAGATAGAGAGAGATGCTAGGCTCAATAGGACAGAGATAGGGAGGGAGAGAGAGAGATTCTAGGCTCCTTTGAGCGAAAGAGAGATATACAGAGACATGGAGATGCTAGGCTCCTTTGAGGTAGAGAGAGTCAGACAGAGAGAGAGAGGGATCCTTGGCTCTTTGAGAGAGAGCGTCAGGGAGAGAATATATGCTCCTTGGAGATAGAGAGGGAGAGATAGAGAGGGAGACAGAAATGCTTGTCTCCTTTGAGAGAGAGAGAGATAGCTGTGAGGCTCCTTTGTGAGAGAGGGAGATACTAGGCTCCTTTGAGAGAGAAAGAGATATGCTAGGGTCGTTTAAGAGAAAGAGTAGAGCGAGAGAGACAGAGAGATTCTTGGCTCCTTTGAGAGAAAGAGAGACAGAGAGAGAGGGATCCGAGGCTCCTTTGAGAGAGAGAGAGAGTATATATGCTCCTGGGAGAGAGAGAGAGAGACATAGACAGATGCTTGGCTCTTTTGAGGAAGAGAGAGACACTTATCTCTTTGAGAGAAAGAGAGAGGGAGATGCTACGCTACTTTGCCAGAGAGAGCGGGATGGTAGGCTCCTCTGAGAGTGGGAGTGAGTGATGCTAGGTATCTCAGAGAGAGAAAGAGAGAGATGCTAGAGTCCTTTGAGTGAGAGAGAAAGAGATATTCTAGGATTCTTTGAGAGAGATTAAGAGATAGAGAGACAGAGATAGAGAGAGATTCTAGACTCATTTGAGACAGAGAGAGGCAGTAAAAGAGAGATTCAAGGCTCCTTTGAGCGAAAGAGAGAGATACAGAGACAGGGAGAAGCTAGGCACCTTTGAGGGAGAGAAAGACAGAGAGAGAGGGATCCTAGGCTCTTTGAGAGAGAGAGAGATTGAGGGAGAGAATATATGTTCCTTGGAGAGAGAGAGGGAGAGAGAAAGCGATAGAAAGAGACAAAGAGAGAGAGAGAGAGAGTGAGAGGGAGAGAGAGAGATGCTTGTGTCCTTTTAGAGAGAGAGAGTGTTTGTAAACTACTTAGAGAGAGACAGGGAAAGAGAGAGATCTTCGATTGCTTTGAGAGAGAGAGAGATAGATGCTTGTCTCCTTTGAGAGAGACAGAGAGAGAGCTCTGAGGCTCCTTTCTGAAAGAGAGACTGTAGGCTCCTTTGAGAGATAAAGTGATATGCTAGGCACCTTTGAGAGAAAGAGGAGGGCTAGAGAGGCAGAGAGATGCTGCGTTCCTTTTAGAGAAAGAGAGACAGTGAGAGAGGGATCAGAGGCTCCTTTGAGAGAGAGAGAGGGAGAGAGAGAATATATGCTCCTAGGTGAGAAAGAGACCTATAGAGTGATATGCTTAGCTCCTTTGAGAAAGAGAGAGATGTAATCTCCTTTGAGCGAAAGAGAGAGAGAGAGAGATGCTAGGCTCCTTTGAGAGAGAAAGATATATGCTTGGCTCCTTTGAGAGAAAGAGGAGAGTTAGAGAGATGCTGGGTTCCTTTTAGAGAAAGAGAGACAGTGAGAGAGGGATCAGAGGATTCTTTGAGAGAGAGAGGGAGAGAGAGAATATATGCTCCCAGGTCAGAGAGAGAGAGACATAGAGAGAGAGATGCTTAGCTCCTCTGAGAAAGAGAGAGATGGTAATCTCCTTTGAGAGAAAGAGAGAGATAGATGCTAGGCGACTTTGTCAGAGAGGGAGGGGTGGTAGGCTCTTTGAGAGCGAGAGTAAGTGATGCTAGGATTCTTAGAGAGGGAAAGAGAGAGATCCTGGAATCCTTTGAGTGAGACAGAGAGATATATTCTAGGATTCTTTCAGAGACAGAGAGAGTCTGAGAGAGACCGAGAGAGAGGGAGATGCTAGGCTCAAATGAGAGAGAGAGAGAGGGAGGAAGAGAGAGAGATTCTAGGCTCCTTTGAGCGAAAGAGAGATATACAGATAAATGGAGATGCTAGGCTCCTTTGAGGGAGAGAGAGTCAGACAGAGATAGAGAGCAATCCTAGGCTCTTTGAGAGAGAGAGATAGAGAGGGAGAGAACATATGCTCCTTCTAGAGAGAGATTGAGGGAGAGAGAGAGAGAAAGAGAGAAGAGAGAGAGAGACAGAGAGACAGCGACAAAGAGAGAGATGCTTGGGACGTTTTAGAGAGAGAGAGATCTGCTAAGCTTTTTGAGAGAAAGAGAAAGGAAGAGACAGAGAGAGATATGCTAGGCTCCTTGAGAGAGACTGAGGGAGAGAAAAGAGAGAGAGAGAGAGGCTAGGCTCCCGTGAACGAGAGAGTGAGAGAGATACATGCAAGGCTCCTTTGTGAGAGAGAGAGAGAGCGAGAGTGATTCTAGTATCCTTTGAGAAAGAGAGTGGGATTCTAGGCTCCTTTGTGAGAAAGTGGAGAGATGAAGCGACAGAGAGTTGCTATTCCCTTTGAGAGAGAGAGAGATGCTAGACTTCTTAGACAGAGAGAGAGAAAAAGAGAGAGATGCTAGAATATTTGGAGAGAGAGAGAAATGCTATGCTCCTTTGAGAGAGAGAGAGAGAGGGAGAGAGGGAGAGGGAGAGAGCGAGTAAGAGAGAGATGCTGGGATCCTTTGATAGAAAGTGGAGAGATACAAAGAGAGATGTATGCTATTCTACTTTAAGAGAGAGAGGACAGAGAGAGAGGGATCATAGGCTCGTTTGAGAGAGAGAGAGAGAGAGAAATATAGACGATATGCTCCTTGGAGAGAGAGTGAGAGAGAGAGAAAGAGAGGGAGAGAGAGAGAGCAGCGAGGCTCTTTTGAGAGAGAGAGATGGAGAGATAAAGATTCTAGGCTCCTATGAGAGAAATAGAGATACATAGACAGACATATGCTGGGCTCCTTTGAGAGAGACTGAGGGAGAGAAGAGAGAGAGAGATGCTAGGCTCCTGTGAACAAGACAGTGAGAGAGATACATGCAAGGCTCCTTCGAGAGAGCGAGCGAGCGAGAGGGATTCTATTCTCCTTTGAGAAAGAGAGAGAGATTCTAGGCTCCTTTCAGAGAAAGTGCAGAGATAGAGAGACAGAGAGTTGCTATTCCCCTTTGAGAGAGAGAGATGCTAGACTTCTTAGACAGAGAGAGAGAAAAAGGGAGAGATGCTAGAATACTTGGAGAGAGAGATATATATGCTATGCTCCTTTGAGAGAGAGAAAGAGAGAGAGAGAGGGAGAGAGCGAGTGAGAGCAAGATACTGGGATCCTTTGATAGAAAGTGGAGAGATACAAAGAGAGATGTATGCTATTCAACTGTAAGAGAGAGAGGACAGAGAGAGAGGGATCATAGGCTAGATTGAGAGAGAGAGAGAAATATAGACGATATGCTCCTTGGAGAGAGAGAGAGAGAGAGAGAGAGAGGGAGAGAGAGAGAGCTGAGAGGCTCCTTTGAGAGAGAGAGATGTAGAGATAAAGATTCTAGGCTCCTATGAGGGAAATAGAGATAGACAGAGATATGCTGGGCTCCTTTGAGTGAGAGAGAGAGTTTCTAAGCTTCTTAGAGAGCGACAGAGAAAGAGAGAGATGCTAGATTCCTTTGAGAGAGAGAGAGATAGATAGATGCTTGTCTCCTCTGAGAGAGACAGAGGGAGAGAACTCTGTTGCTCCTTTCTGAGAGGGAGAGATACTAGGCTCCTTTGAGAGAGAAAGAGATATGCTAGGCTCCTTTCAGAGAAAGAGGAGAGCTAGAGAGACAGAGAGATGCTGGGTTCCTTTTAGAGAAAGAGAGACAGTGAGAGAGGGATCAGAAGCTCTTTTGAGAGAGAGAGAGGGAGAGAGAGAATATATGCTCCTAGGTGAGAGAGAGAGAGAGAGAGAGAGAGAGACAAATGCTTATCTCCTTTGAGAAAGAGAGAGATGGTAATCGCCTTTGAGAGAAAGAGAGAGATAGATGCTAGGCTACTTTGTCAGAGAGGGAGGGATGGTAGGCTCT
>NW_026644993.1:0-42338 GCF_030020395.1 Manis pentadactyla | reverse complement strand
ACACCTCTTGCTGATGTGGCTTGGGGCCCGAAGCCGGTGTGCACCCACCTGGTTTTCAGAGCTCGGCCGGTTGCACGGCAGACCGTCTTGCATAGCACCCCCACGCCCCGCCCCGGCCCCACCCACCAGCCATCTACCCTGGACCTCTCTCTCAAGCAGCCGGGCAGTAGCAGAGAAAGAGAGCGCCCTTCGAAACTGCCGAGCTGAATTCATTGTACGCAAGCGTTCCTCTTGTCAGCCAGGCTGCCTCACCAGGGCCTTCAGGCTTAAATGGCCACACAGGCGAGCGTCTGCCGCTCAGCAAGAGAGAGCTGTGCACCGTGTACGCTTCATTCCAAGGCGCTCGGAGTGCAGACGCACAGGACCGGCACGGAAAGCATGTGGCATGCTCAGTTTCTGTGTCCACTCCAACCACTTCAGTGATCACTTGAATGGGGCATCCTGCACTGCTTTCTTTCGGTCACGTCAACTGGATCCAAAGCGGACTTGCCTCCACTGCTGTTACTTCAAAGCACCTTGTTCTGATCCCTCTCGTGTGCCTAGTCCTAATGCCCGTTCGAACGTCTGCGAGATAGAAGGAAGTACAGCGAGGACAGCCTCCTGCTGCATTGTTCACTTAGTGTTCCATGTCACAGGAGCAAGTGGCACGCAAGGGGAAAGCAGCCTGGTATTCTCTCAGGGAGGTTCTCCTCAAGGCACGGTGGATTGTGTCCCCGCAAGAGTGTGGCATGAGGCTCTCCTGCAGCAGTTCCCGACGCTTCCCTACAGTGGCATCTTCAGGGCATTGCTACTACTCACCGGGTCGAGGCGGCTCTGTGCGCCCTCTTCTAGTGCCCTCAAGAACAAGGCCCACCCACGGCATTACCAAGCCGAGGGGAGAAAACAAGCACAGCACGAGAGGATTTCTTCGGTGTGCTTGAATGCGGACGTCTTTAGGACTACCCTAGAGAATTTAGCCTAAGAGTCATAGCAAAGGATGGTCTCTCCCTTCAGGTCGCACAGAGAGAGAGAGAGAGAGACAGAGAGAGAGAGAGAGAGAGAGATCTGTGCTGCCCATGGTTTGATCAGGCTGACAGAGCTCCGGCCCGGGGCAGAGCTCTGTGCTCATGAGCGGACGATCAGCTGTAAGGAGCCCCAGCAGCAGCGTCCGCCCTTAAGTAGAGTGGTGTGTCCTATTCACAGCACACGTATCTCTTGGACTTAAAGCGCATTCACGGAGCACACCACGCACACCTCGGTTTTGTCATCCCACTCTGTGTGAGTTAGGAGAAAGTGACTCAGAGTGTTAGATCGTGAAGTTAGAGCTTCGGTAGCCCAGGTCCATTTCCGTTGCAGGTTTGTCTTCAGCTTCGCTTGACATAAAGAGCAGCGCACTCGGCAGAGGCTCCTGTTCCTGCCCCTGCCCGCTTTGGGCCCACCGAGCAGAACGCCCATCCGTCCTGCTTCCAAATGCTGTGCAGAGCGCCACTTGCTCTGCTGCCTCCCCTGAGGCTGGGCAGAAGACCTCTTCACAGTGTCCCTGTGTCTGGGAGTACAAGTACATATAAGAAGCTCACCTTGCACAGCAGTGTTTAGCTGTCAGTCTGGATATGTCTGAGCAGCGAATCAAGGGGACTGGGACCGCCTCAGAGCCGTCTCTGCAGGACCGCAGCTCTGAGGCTTAGGGCCCATCCGACACGGCGCTGTGGAGCGGCTTTGCACACACCTCTTGCTGATGTGGCTTGGGGCCCGAAGCCGGTGTGCACCCACCTGGTTTTCAGAGCTCGGCCGGTTGCACGGCAGACCGTCTTGCATAGCACCCCCACGCCCCGCCCCCGCCCCGCCCCGGCCCCACCCACCAGCCATCTACCCTGGACCTCTCTCTCAAGCAGCCGGGCAGTAGCACAGAAAGAGAGCGCCCTTCGAAACTGCCGAGCTGAATTCATTGTACGCAAGCGTTCCTCTTGTCAGCCAGGCTGCCTCACCAGGGCCTTCAGGCTTAAATGGCCACACAGGCGAGCGTCTGCCGCTCAGCAAGAGAGAGCTGTGCACCGTGTACGCTTCATTCCAAGGCGCTCGGAGTGCAGACGCACAGGACCGGCACGGAAAGCACGTGGCATGCTCAGTTTCTGTGTCCACTCCAACCACTTCAGTGATCACTTGAATGGGGCATCCTGCACTGCTTTCTTTCGGTCACGTCAACTGGATCCAAAGCGGACTTGCCTCCACTGCTGTTACTTCAAAGCACCTTGTTCTGATCCCTCTCGTGTGCCTAGTCCTAATGCCCGTTCGAACGTCTGCGAGATAGAAGGAAGTACAGCGAGGACAGCCTCCTGCTGCATTGTTCACTTAGTGTTCCATGTCACAGGAGCAAGTGGCACGCAAGGGGAAAGCAGCCTGGTATTCTCTCAGGGAGGTTCTCCTCAAGACACGGTGGATTGTGTCCCCGCAAGAGTGTGGCATGAGGCTCTCCTGCAGCAGTTCCCGACGCTTCCCTACAGTGGCATCTTCAGGGCATTGCTACTACTCACCGGGTCGAGGCGGCTCTGTGCGCCCTCTTCTAGTGCCCTCAAGAACAAGGCCCACCCACGGCATTACCAAGCCGAGGGGAGAAAACAAGCACAGCACGAGAGGCTTTCTTCGGTGTGCTTGAATGCGGACGTCTTTAGGACTACCCTAGAGAATTTAGCCTAAGAGTCATAGCAAAGGATGGTCTCTCCCTTCAGGTCGCACAGAGAGAGAGAGAGAGAGAGAGGGAGCTGTGCTGCCCATGGTTTGTTCAGGCTGACAGAGCTCCGGCCCGGGGCAGAGCTCTGTGCTCATGAGCGGACGATCAGCTGTAAGGAGCCCCAGCAGCAGCGTCCGCCCTTAAGTAGAGTGGCGTGTCCTATTCACAGCACACGTATCTCTTGGACTTAAAGCGCATTCACGGAGCACACCACGCACACCTCGGTTTTGTCATCCCACTCTGAGTTAGGAGAAAGTGACTCAGAGTGTTAGATCGTGAAGTTAGAGCTTCGGTAGCCCAGGTCCATTTCCGTTGCAGGTTTGACTTCAGCTTCGCTTGACATAAAGAGCAGCGCACTCGGCAGAGGCTCCTGCTCCTGCCCCTGCCCGCTTCGGGCCCACCGAGCAGAACGCCCATCCGTCCTGCTTCCAAATGCTGTGCAGAGCGCCACTTGCTCTGCTGCCTCCCCTGAGGCTGGGCAGAAGACCTCTTCACAGTGTCCCTGTGTCTGGGAGTACAAGTACATATAAGAAGCTCACCTTGCACAGCAGTGTTTAGCTGTCAATCTGGATATGTCTGAGCAGCGAATCACGGGGACTGGGACCGCCTCAGAGCCGTCTCTGCAGGACCGCAGCTCTGAGGCTTAGGGCCCATCCGACACGGCGCTGTGGAGCGGCTTTGCACACACCTCTTGCTGATGTGGCTTGGGGCCCGAAGCCGGTGTGCACCCACCTGGTTTTCAGAGCTCGGCCGGTTGCACGGCAGACCGTCTTGCATAGCACCCCCACGCCCCGCCCCGGCCCCACCCACCAGCCATCTACCCTGGACCTCTCTCTCAAGCAGCCGGGCAGTAGCAGAGAAAGAGAGCGCCCTTCGAAACTGCCGAGCTGAATTCATTGTACGCAAGCGTTCCTCTTGTCAGCCAGGCTGCCTCACCAGGGCCTTCAGGCTTAAATGGCCACACAGGCGAGCGTCTGCCGCTCAGCAAGAGAGAGCTGTGCACCGTGTACGCTTCATTCCAAGGCGCTCGGAGTGCAGACGCACAGGACCGGCACGGAAAGCACGTGGCATGCTCAGTTTCTGTGTCCACTCCAACCACTTCAGTGATCACTTGAATGGGGCATCCTGCACTGCTTTCTTTCGGTCACGTCAACTGGATCCAAAGCGGACTTGCCTCCACTGCTGTTACTTCAAAGCACCTTGTTCTGATCCCTCTCGTGTGCCTAGTCCTAATGCCCGTTCGAACGTCTGCGAGATAGAAGGAAGTACAGCGAGGACAGCCTCCTGCTGCATTGTTCACTTAGTGTTCCATGTCACAGGAGCAAGTGGCACGCAAGGGGAAAGCAGCCTGGTATTCTCTCAGGGAGGTTCTCCTCAAGGCACGGTGGATTGTGTCCCCGCAAGAGTGTGGCATGAGGCTCTCCTGCAGCAGTTCCCGACGCTTCCCTACAGTGGCATCTTCAGGGCATTGCTACTACTCACCGGGTCGAGGCGGCTCTGTGCGCCCTCTTCTAGTGCCCTCAAGAACAAGGCCCACCCACGGCATTACCAAGCCGAGGGGAGAAAACAAGCACAGCACGAGAGGCTTTCTTTGGTGTGCTTGAATGCGGACGTCTTTAGGACTACCCTAGAGAATTTAGCCTAAGAGTCATAGCAAAGGATGGTCTCTCCCTTCAGGTCGCACAGAGAGAGAGAGAGAGAGAGAGAGAGAGAGGGAGCTGTGCTGCCCATGGTTTGTTCAGGCTGACAGAGCTCCGGCCCGGGGCAGAGCTCTGTGCTCATGAGCGGACGATCAGCTGTAAGGAGCCCCAGCAGCAGCGTCCGCCCTTAAGTAGAGTGGCGTGTCCTATTCACAGCACACGTATCTCTTGGACTTAAAGCGCATTCACGGAGCACACCACGCACACCTCGGTTTTGTCATCCCACTCTGTGTGAGTTAGGAGAAAGTGACTCAGAGTGTTAGATCGTGAAGTTAGAGCTTCGGTAGCCCAGGTCCATTTCCGTTGCAGGTTTGACTTCAGCTTCGCTTGACATAAAGAGCAGCGCACTCGGCAGAGGCTCCTGCTCCTGCCCCTGCCCGCTTCGGGCCCACCGAGCAGAACGCCCATCCGTCCTGCTTCCAAATGCTGTGCAGAGCGCCACTTGCTCTGCTGCCTCCCCTGAGGCTGGGCAGAAGACCTCTTCACAGTGTCCCTGTGTCTGGGAGTACAAGTACATATAAGAAGCTCACCTTGCACAGCAGTGTTTAGCTGTCAATCTGGATATGTCTGAGCAGCGAATCACGGGGACTGGGACCGCCTCAGAGCCGTCTCTGCAGGACCGCAGCTCTGAGGCTTAGGGCCCATCCGACACGGCGCTGTGGAGCGGCTTTGCACACACCTCTTGCTGATGTGGCTTGGGGCCCGAAGCCGGTGTGCACCCACCTGGTTTTCAGAGCTCGGCCGGTTGCACGGCAGACCGTCTTGCATAGCACCCCCACGCCCCGCCCCGGCCCCACCCACCAGCCATCTACCCTGGACCTCTCTCTCAAGCAGCCGGGCAGTAGCAGAGAAAGAGAGCGCCCTTCGAAACTGCCGAGCTGAATTCATTGTACGCAAGCGTTCCTCTTGTCAGCCAGGCTGCCTCACCAGGGCCTTCAGGCTTAAATGGCCACACAGGCGAGCGTCTGCCGCTCAGCAAGAGAGAGCTGTGCACCGTGTACGCTTCATTCCAAGGCGCTCGGAGTGCAGACGCACAGGACCGGCACGGAAAGCACGTGGCATGCTCAGTTTCTGTGTCCACTCCAACCACTTCAGTGATCACTTGAATGGGGCATCCTGCACTGCTTTCTTTCGGTCACGTCAACTGGATCCAAAGCGGACTTGCCTCCACTGCTGTTACTTCAAAGCACCTTGTTCTGATCCCTCTCGTGTGCCTAGTCCTAATGCCCGTTCGAACGTCTGCGAGATAGAAGGAAGTACAGCGAGGACAGCCTCCTGCTGCATTGTTCACTTAGTGTTCTATGTCACAGGAGCAAGTGGCACGCAAGGGGAAAGCAGCCTGGTATTCTCTCAGGGAGGTTCTCCTCAAGGCACGGTGGATTGTGTCCCCGCAAGAGTGTGGCATGAGGCTCTCCTGCAGCAGTTCCCGACGCTTCCCTACAGTGGATTCTTCAGGGCATTGCTACTACTCACCGGGTCGAGGCGGCTCTGTGCGAACTCTTCTAGTGCCCTCAAGAACAAGGCCCACCCATGGCATTAACAAGCCGAGGGGAGAAAACAAGCACAGCACGAGAGGCTTTCTTCGGTTTGCTTGAATGTGGACATCTTTAGGACTACCCTAGAGAATTTAGCCTAAGAGTCATAGCAAAGGATGGTCTCTCCCTTCAGGTCGCAGAGAGAGAGAGAGAGAGAGAGAGAGGGAGAGACAGAGAGACAGAGAGAGAGAGAGAGCTGTGCTGCCCATGGTTTGATCAGGCTGACAGAGCTCCGGCCCGGGGCAGAGCTCTGTGCTCATGAGCGGACGATCAGCTGTAAGGAGCCCCAGCAGCAGCGTCCGCCCTTAAGTAGAGTGGTGTGTCCTATTCACAGCACACGTATCTCTTGGACTTAAAGCGCATTCACGGAGCACACCACGCACACCTCGGTTTTGTCATCCCACTCTGTGTGAGTTAGGAGAAAGTGACTCAGAGTGTTAGATCGTGAAGTTAGAGCTTCGGTAGCCCAGGTCCATTTCCGTTGCAGGTTTGTCTTCAGCTTCGCTTGACATAAAGAGCAGCGCACTCGGCAGAGGCTCCTGTTCCTGCCCCTGCCCGCTTTGGGCCCACCGAGCAGAACGCCCATCCGTCCTGCTTCCAAATGCTGTGCAGAGCGCCACTTGCTCTGCTGCCTCCCCTGAGGCTGGGCAGAAGACCTCTTCACAGTGTCCCTGTGTCTGGGAGTACAAGTACATATAAGAAGCTCACCTTGCACAGCAGTGTTTAGCTGTCAGTCTGGATATGTCTGAGCAGCGAATCAAGGGGACTGGGACCGCCTCAGAGCCGTCTCTGCAGGACCGCAGCTCTGAGGCTTAGGGCCCATCCGACACGGCGCTGTGGAGCGGCTTTGCACACACCTCTTGCTGATGTGGCTTGGGGCCCGAAGCCGGTGTGCACCCACCTGGTTTTCAGAGCTCGGCCGGTTGCACGGCAGACCGTCTTGCATAGCACCCCCACGCCCCGCCCCCGCCCCGCCCCGGCCCCACCCACCAGCCATCTACCCTGGACCTCTCTCTCAAGCAGCCGGGCAGTAGCACAGAAAGAGAGCGCCCTTCGAAACTGCCGAGCTGAATTCATTGTACGCAAGCGTTCCTCTTGTCAGCCAGGCTGCCTCACCAGGGCCTTCAGGCTTAAATGGCCACACAGGCGAGCGTCTGCCGCTCAGCAAGAGAGAGCTGTGCACTGTGTACGCTTCATTCCAAGGCGCTCGGAGTGCAGACGCACAGGACCGGCACGGAAAGCACGTGGCATGCTCAGTTTCTGTGTCCACTCCAACCACTTCAGTGATCACTTAAATGGGGCATCCTGCACTGCTTTCTTTCGGTCACGTCAACTGGATCCAAAGCGGACTTGCCTCCACTGCTGTTACTTCAAAGCACCTTGTTCTGATCCCTCTCGTGTGCCTAGTCCTAATGCCCGTTCGAACGTCTGCGAGATAGAAGGAAGTACAGCGAGGACAGCCTCCTGCTGCATTGTTCACTTAGTGTTCCATGTCACAGGAGCAAGTGGCACGCAAGGGGAAAGCAGCCTGGTATTCTCTCAGGGAGGTTCTCCTCAAGGCACGGTGGATTGTGTCCCCGCAAGAGTGTGGCATGAGGCTCTCCTGCAGCAGTTCCCGAAGCTTCCCTACAGTGGCATCTTCAGGGCATTGCTATTACTCACCGGGTCGAGGCGGCTCTGTGCGCCCTCTTCTAGTGCCCTCAAGAACAAGGCCCACCCACGGCATTACCAAGCCGAGGGGAGAAAACAAGCACAGCACGAGAGGCTTTCTTCGGTGTGCTTGAATGCGGACGTCTTTAGGACTACCCTAGAGAATTTAGCCTAAGAGTCATAGCAAAGGATGGTCTCTCCCTTCAGGTCGCACAGAGAGAGAGAGAGAGAGAGAGAGAGAGAGACAGAGACAGAGAGACAGAGAGAGAGAGAGAGCTGTGCTGCCCATGGTTTGATCAGGCTGACAGAGCTCCGGCCCGGGGCAGAGCTCTGTGCTCATGAGCGGACGATCAGCTGTAAGGAACCCCAGCAGCAGCGTCCGCCCTTAAGTAGAGTGGTGTGTCCTATTCACAGCACACGTATCTCTTGGACTTAAAGCGCATTCACGGAGCACACCACGCACACCTCGGTTTTGTCATCCCACTCTGTGTGAGTTAGGAGAAAGTGACTCAGAGTGTTAGATCGTGAAGTTAGAGCTTCGGTAGCCCAGGTCCATTTCCGTTGCAGGTTTGACTTCAGCTTCGCTTGACATAAAGAGCAGCGCACTCGGCAGAGGCTCCTGCTCCTGCCCCTGCCCGCTTCGGGCCCACCGAGCAGAACGCCCATCCGTCCTGCTTCCAAATGCTGTGCAGAGCGCCACTTGCTCTGCTGCCTCCCCTGAGGCTGGGCAGAAGACCTCTTCACAGTGTCCCTGTGTCTGGGAGTACAAGTACATATAAGAAGCTCACCTTGCACAGCAGTGTTTAGCTGTCAGTCTGGATATGTCTGAGCAGCGAATCACGGGGACTGGGACCGCCTCAGAGCCGTCTCTGCAGGACCGCAGCTCTGAGGCTTAGGGCCCATCCGACACGGCGCTGTGGAGCGGCTTTGCACACACCTCTTGCTGATGTGGCTTGGGGCCCGAAGCCGGTGTGCACCCACCTGGTTTTCAGAGCTCGGCCGGTTGCACGGCAGACCGTCTTGCATAGCACCCCCACGCCCCGCCCCGGCCCCACCCACCAGCCATCTACCCTGGACCTCTCTCTCAAGCAGCCGGGCAGTAGCACAGAAAGAGAGCGCCCTTCGAAACTGCCGAGCTGAATTCATTGTACGCAAGCGTTCCTCTTGTCAGCCAGGCTGCCTCACCAGGGCCTTCAGGCTTAAATGGCCACACAGGCGAGCGTCTGCCGCTCAGCAAGAGAGAGCTGTGCACCGTGTACGCTTCATTCCAAGGCGCTCGGAGTGCAGACGCACAGGACCGGCACGGAAAGCACGTGGCATGCTCAGTTTCTGTGTCCACTCCAACCACTTCAGTGATCACTTGAATGGGGCATCCTGCACTGCTTTCTTTCGGTCACGTCAACTGGATCCAAAGCGGACTTGCCTCCACTGCTGTTACTTCAAAGCACCTTGTTCTGATCCCTCTCGTGTGCCTAGTCCTAATGCCCGTTCGAACGTCTGCGAGATAGAAGGAAGTACAGCGAGGACAGCCTCCTGCTGCATTGTTCACTTAGTGTTCCATGTCACAGGAGCAAGTGGCACGCAAGGGGAAAGCAGCCTGGTATTCTCTCAGGGAGGTTCTCCTCAAGACACGGTGGATTGTGTCCCCGCAAGAGTGTGGCATGAGGCTCTCCTGCAGCAGTTCCCGACGCTTCCCTACAGTGGCATCTTCAGGGCATTGCTACTACTCACCGGGTCGAGGCGGCTCTGTGCGCCCTCTTCTAGTGCCCTCAAGAACAAGGCCCACCCACGGCATTACCAAGCCGAGGGGAGAAAACAAGCACAGCACGAGAGGCTTTCTTCGGTGTGCTTGAATGCGGACGTCTTTAGGACTACCCTAGAGAATTTAGCCTAAGAGTCATAGCAAAGGATGGTCTCTCCCTTCAGGTCGCACAGAGAGAGAGAGAGAGAGAGAGGGAGCTGTGCTGCCCATGGTTTGTTCAGGCTGACAGAGCTCCGGCCCGGGGCAGAGCTCTGTGCTCATGAGCGGACGATCAGCTGTAAGGAGCCCCAGCAGCAGCGTCCGCCCTTAAGTAGAGTGGCGTGTCCTATTCACAGCACACGTATCTCTTGGACTTAAAGCGCATTCACGGAGCACACCACGCACACCTCGGTTTTGTCATCCCACTCTGAGTTAGGAGAAAGTGACTCAGAGTGTTAGATCGTGAAGTTAGAGCTTCGGTAGCCCAGGTCCATTTCCGTTGCAGGTTTGACTTCAGCTTCGCTTGACATAAAGAGCAGCGCACTCGGCAGAGGCTCCTGCTCCTGCCCCTGCCCGCTTCGGGCCCACCGAGCAGAACGCCCATCCGTCCTGCTTCCAAATGCTGTGCAGAGCGCCACTTGCTCTGCTGCCTCCCCTGAGGCTGGGCAGAAGACCTCTTCACAGTGTCCCTGTGTCTGGGAGTACAAGTACATATAAGAAGCTCACCTTGCACAGCAGTGTTTAGCTGTCAATCTGGATATGTCTGAGCAGCGAATCACGGGGACTGGGACCGCCTCAGAGCCGTCTCTGCAGGACCGCAGCTCTGAGGCTTAGGGCCCATCCGACACGGCGCTGTGGAGCGGCTTTGCACACACCTCTTGCTGATGTGGCTTGGGGCCCGAAGCCGGTGTGCACCCACCTGGTTTTCAGAGCTCGGCCGGTTGCACGGCAGACCGTCTTGCATAGCACCCCCACGCCCCGCCCCGGCCCCACCCACCAGCCATCTACCCTGGACCTCTCTCTCAAGCAGCCGGGCAGTAGCAGAGAAAGAGAGCGCCCTTCGAAACTGCCGAGCTGAATTCATTGTACGCAAGCGTTCCTCTTGTCAGCCAGGCTGCCTCACCAGGGCCTTCAGGCTTAAATGGCCACACAGGCGAGCGTCTGCCGCTCAGCAAGAGAGAGCTGTGCACCGTGTACGCTTCATTCCAAGGCGCTCGGAGTGCAGACGCACAGGACCGGCACGGAAAGCACGTGGCATGCTCAGTTTCTGTGTCCACTCCAACCACTTCAGTGATCACTTGAATGGGGCATCCTGCACTGCTTTCTTTCGGTCACGTCAACTGGATCCAAAGCGGACTTGCCTCCACTGCTGTTACTTCAAAGCACCTTGTTCTGATCCCTCTCGTGTGCCTAGTCCTAATGCCCGTTCGAACGTCTGCGAGATAGAAGGAAGTACAGCGAGGACAGCCTCCTGCTGCATTGTTCACTTAGTGTTCCATGTCACAGGAGCAAGTGGCACGCAAGGGGAAAGCAGCCTGGTATTCTCTCAGGGAGGTTCTCCTCAAGGCACGGTGGATTGTGTCCCCGCAAGAGTGTGGCATGAGGCTCTCCTGCAGCAGTTCCCGACGCTTCCCTACAGTGGCATCTTCAGGGCATTGCTACTACTCACCGGGTCGAGGCGGCTCTGTGCGCCCTCTTCTAGTGCCCTCAAGAACAAGGCCCACCCACGGCATTACCAAGCCGAGGGGAGAAAACAAGCACAGCACGAGAGGCTTTCTTTGGTGTGCTTGAATGCGGACGTCTTTAGGACTACCCTAGAGAATTTAGCCTAAGAGTCATAGCAAAGGATGGTCTCTCCCTTCAGGTCGCACAGAGAGAGAGAGAGAGAGAGAGAGAGAGAGGGAGCTGTGCTGCCCATGGTTTGTTCAGGCTGACAGAGCTCCGGCCCGGGGCAGAGCTCTGTGCTCATGAGCGGACGATCAGCTGTAAGGAGCCCCAGCAGCAGCGTCCGCCCTTAAGTAGAGTGGCGTGTCCTATTCACAGCACACGTATCTCTTGGACTTAAAGCGCATTCACGGAGCACACCACGCACACCTCGGTTTTGTCATCCCACTCTGTGTGAGTTAGGAGAAAGTGACTCAGAGTGTTAGATCGTGAAGTTAGAGCTTCGGTAGCCCAGGTCCATTTCCGTTGCAGGTTTGACTTCAGCTTCGCTTGACATAAAGAGCAGCGCACTCGGCAGAGGCTCCTGCTCCTGCCCCTGCCCGCTTCGGGCCCACCGAGCAGAACGCCCATCCGTCCTGCTTCCAAATGCTGTGCAGAGCGCCACTTGCTCTGCTGCCTCCCCTGAGGCTGGGCAGAAGACCTCTTCACAGTGTCCCTGTGTCTGGGAGTACAAGTACATATAAGAAGCTCACCTTGCACAGCAGTGTTTAGCTGTCAATCTGGATATGTCTGAGCAGCGAATCACGGGGACTGGGACCGCCTCAGAGCCGTCTCTGCAGGACCGCAGCTCTGAGGCTTAGGGCCCATCCGACACGGCGCTGTGGAGCGGCTTTGCACACACCTCTTGCTGATGTGGCTTGGGGCCCGAAGCCGGTGTGCACCCACCTGGTTTTCAGAGCTCGGCCGGTTGCACGGCAGACCGTCTTGCATAGCACCCCCACGCCCCGCCCCGGCCCCACCCACCAGCCATCTACCCTGGACCTCTCTCTCAAGCAGCCGGGCAGTAGCAGAGAAAGAGAGCGCCCTTCGAAACTGCCGAGCTGAATTCATTGTACGCAAGCGTTCCTCTTGTCAGCCAGGCTGCCTCACCAGGGCCTTCAGGCTTAAATGGCCACACAGGCGAGCGTCTGCCGCTCAGCAAGAGAGAGCTGTGCACCGTGTACGCTTCATTCCAAGGCGCTCGGAGTGCAGACGCACAGGACCGGCACGGAAAGCACGTGGCATGCTCAGTTTCTGTGTCCACTCCAACCACTTCAGTGATCACTTGAATGGGGCATCCTGCACTGCTTTCTTTCGGTCACGTCAACTGGATCCAAAGCGGACTTGCCTCCACTGCTGTTACTTCAAAGCACCTTGTTCTGATCCCTCTCGTGTGCCTAGTCCTAATGCCCGTTCGAACGTCTGCGAGATAGAAGGAAGTACAGCGAGGACAGCCTCCTGCTGCATTGTTCACTTAGTGTTCCATGTCACAGGAGCAAGTGGCACGCAAGGGGAAAGCAGCCTGGTATTCTCTCAGGGAGGTTCTCCTCAAGGCACGGTGGATTGTGTCCCCGCAAGAGTGTGGCATGAGGCTCTCCTGCAGCAGTTCCCGACGCTTCCCTACAGTGGCATCTTCAGGGCATTGCTACTACTCACCGGGTCGAGGCGGCTCTGTGCGCCCTCTTCTAGTGCCCTCAAGAACAAGGCCCACCCACGGCATTACCAAGCCGAGGGGAGAAAACAAGCACAGCACGAGAGGATTTCTTCGGTGTGCTTGAATGCGGACGTCTTTAGGACTACCCTAGAGAATTTAGCCTAAGAGTCATAGCAAAGGATGGTCTCTCCCTTCAGGTCGCACAGAGAGAGAGAGAGAGAGACAGAGAGAGAGAGAGAGAGAGAGATCTGTGCTGCCCATGGTTTGATCAGGCTGACAGAGCTCCGGCCCGGGGCAGAGCTCTGTGCTCATGAGCGGACGATCAGCTGTAAGGAGCCCCAGCAGCAGCGTCCGCCCTTAAGTAGAGTGGTGTGTCCTATTCACAGCACACGTATCTCTTGGACTTAAAGCGCATTCACGGAGCACACCACGCACACCTCGGTTTTGTCATCCCACTCTGTGTGAGTTAGGAGAAAGTGACTCAGAGTGTTAGATCGTGAAGTTAGAGCTTCGGTAGCCCAGGTCCATTTCCGTTGCAGGTTTGTCTTCAGCTTCGCTTGACATAAAGAGCAGCGCACTCGGCAGAGGCTCCTGTTCCTGCCCCTGCCCGCTTTGGGCCCACCGAGCAGAACGCCCATCCGTCCTGCTTCCAAATGCTGTGCAGAGCGCCACTTGCTCTGCTGCCTCCCCTGAGGCTGGGCAGAAGACCTCTTCACAGTGTCCCTGTGTCTGGGAGTACAAGTACATATAAGAAGCTCACCTTGCACAGCAGTGTTTAGCTGTCAGTCTGGATATGTCTGAGCAGCGAATCAAGGGGACTGGGACCGCCTCAGAGCCGTCTCTGCAGGACCGCAGCTCTGAGGCTTAGGGCCCATCCGACACGGCGCTGTGGAGCGGCTTTGCACACACCTCTTGCTGATGTGGCTTGGGGCCCGAAGCCGGTGTGCACCCACCTGGTTTTCAGAGCTCGGCCGGTTGCACGGCAGACCGTCTTGCATAGCACCCCCACGCCCCGCCCCCGCCCCGCCCCGGCCCCACCCACCAGCCATCTACCCTGGACCTCTCTCTCAAGCAGCCGGGCAGTAGCACAGAAAGAGAGCGCCCTTCGAAACTGCCGAGCTGAATTCATTGTACGCAAGCGTTCCTCTTGTCAGCCAGGCTGCCTCACCAGGGCCTTCAGGCTTAAATGGCCACACAGGCGAGCGTCTGCCGCTCAGCAAGAGAGAGCTGTGCACTGTGTACGCTTCATTCCAAGGCGCTCGGAGTGCAGACGCACAGGACCGGCACGGAAAGCACGTGGCATGCTCAGTTTCTGTGTCCACTCCAACCACTTCAGTGATCACTTAAATGGGGCATCCTGCACTGCTTTCTTTCGGTCACGTCAACTGGATCCAAAGCGGACTTGCCTCCACTGCTGTTACTTCAAAGCACCTTGTTCTGATCCCTCTCGTGTGCCTAGTCCTAATGCCCGTTCGAACGTCTGCGAGATAGAAGGAAGTACAGCGAGGACAGCCTCCTGCTGCATTGTTCACTTAGTGTTCCATGTCACAGGAGCAAGTGGCACGCAAGGGGAAAGCAGCCTGGTATTCTCTCAGGGAGGTTCTCCTCAAGGCACGGTGGATTGTGTCCCCGCAAGAGTGTGGCATGAGGCTCTCCTGCAGCAGTTCCCGAAGCTTCCCTACAGTGGCATCTTCAGGGCATTGCTATTACTCACCGGGTCGAGGCGGCTCTGTGCGCCCTCTTCTAGTGCCCTCAAGAACAAGGCCCACCCACGGCATTACCAAGCCGAGGGGAGAAAACAAGCACAGCACGAGAGGCTTTCTTCGGTGTGCTTGAATGCGGACGTCTTTAGGACTACCCTAGAGAATTTAGCCTAAGAGTCATAGCAAAGGATGGTCTCTCCCTTCAGGTCGCACAGAGAGAGAGAGAGAGAGAGAGAGAGAGAGACAGAGACAGAGAGACAGAGAGAGAGAGAGAGCTGTGCTGCCCATGGTTTGATCAGGCTGACAGAGCTCCGGCCCGGGGCAGAGCTCTGTGCTCATGAGCGGACGATCAGCTGTAAGGAACCCCAGCAGCAGCGTCCGCCCTTAAGTAGAGTGGTGTGTCCTATTCACAGCACACGTATCTCTTGGACTTAAAGCGCATTCACGGAGCACACCACGCACACCTCGGTTTTGTCATCCCACTCTGTGTGAGTTAGGAGAAAGTGACTCAGAGTGTTAGATCGTGAAGTTAGAGCTTCGGTAGCCCAGGTCCATTTCCGTTGCAGGTTTGACTTCAGCTTCGCTTGACATAAAGAGCAGCGCACTCGGCAGAGGCTCCTGCTCCTGCCCCTGCCCGCTTCGGGCCCACCGATCAGAACGCCCATCCGTCCTGCTTCCAAATGCTGTGCAGAGCGCCACTTGCTCTGCTGCCTCCCCTGAGGCTGGGCAGAAGACCTCTTCACAGTGTCCCTGTGTCTGGGAGTACAAGTACATATAAGAAGCTCACCTTGCACAGCAGTGTTTAGCTGTCAGTCTGGATATGTCTGAGCAGCGAATCACGGGGACTGGGACCGCCTCAGAGCCGTCTCTGCAGGACCGCAGCTCTGAGGCTTAGGGCCCATCCGACACGGCGCTGTGGAGCGGCTTTGCACACACCTCTTGCTGATGTGGCTTGGGGCCCGAAGCCGGTGTGCACCCACCTGGTTTTCAGAGCTCGGCCGGTTGCACGGCAGACCGTCTTGCATAGCACCCCCACGCCCCGCCCCGGCCCCACCCACCAGCCATCTACCCTGGACCTCTCTCTCAAGCAGCCGGGCAGTAGCAGAGAAAGAGAGCGCCCTTCGAAACTGCCGAGCTGAATTCATTGTACGCAAGCGTTCCTCTTGTCAGCCAGGCTGCCTCACCAGGGCCTTCAGGCTTAAATGGCCACACAGGCGAGCGTCTGCCGCTCAGCAAGAGAGAGCTGTGCACCGTGTACGCTTCATTCCAAGGCGCTCGGAGTGCAGACGCACAGGACCGGCACGGAAAGCACGTGGCATGCTCAGTTTCTGTGTCCACTCCAACCACTTCAGTGATCACTTGAATGGGGCATCCTGCACTGCTTTCTTTCGGTCACGTCAACTGGATCCAAAGCGGACTTGCCTCCACTGCTGTTACTTCAAAGCACCTTGTTCTGATCCCTCTCGTGTGCCTAGTCCTAATGCCCGTTCGAACGTCTGCGAGATAGAAGGAAGTACAGCGAGGACAGCCTCCTGCTGCATTGTTCACTTAGTGTTCCATGTCACAGGAGCAAGTGGCACGCAAGGGGAAAGCAGCCTGGTATTCTCTCAGGGAGGTTCTCCTCAAGGCACGGTGGATTGTGTCCCCGCAAGAGTGTGGCATGAGGCTCTCCTGCAGCAGTTCCCGACGCTTCCCTACAGTGGCATCTTCAGGGCATTGCTACTACTCACCGGGTCGAGGCGGCTCTGTGCGCCCTCTTCTAGTGCCCTCAAGAACAAGGCCCACCCACGGCATTACCAAGCCGAGGGGAGAAAACAAGCACAGCACGAGAGGCTTTCTTTGGTGTGCTTGAATGCGGACGTCTTTAGGACTACCCTAGAGAATTTAGCCTAAGAGTCATAGCAAAGGATGGTCTCTCCCTTCAGGTCGCACAGAGAGAGAGAGAGAGAGAGAGAGAGAGAGGGAGCTGTGCTGCCCATGGTTTGTTCAGGCTGACAGAGCTCCGGCCCGGGGCAGAGCTCTGTGCTCATGAGCGGACGATCAGCTGTAAGGAGCCCCAGCAGCAGCGTCCGCCCTTAAGTAGAGTGGCGTGTCCTATTCACAGCACACGTATCTCTTGGACTTAAAGCGCATTCACGGAGCACACCACGCACACCTCGGTTTTGTCATCCCACTCTGTGTGAGTTAGGAGAAAGTGACTCAGAGTGTTAGATCGTGAAGTTAGAGCTTCGGTAGCCCAGGTCCATTTCCGTTGCAGGTTTGACTTCAGCTTCGCTTGACATAAAGAGCAGCGCACTCGGCAGAGGCTCCTGCTCCTGCCCCTGCCCGCTTCGGGCCCACCGAGCAGAACGCCCATCCGTCCTGCTTCCAAATGCTGTGCAGAGCGCCACTTGCTCTGCTGCCTCCCCTGAGGCTGGGCAGAAGACCTCTTCACAGTGTCCCTGTGTCTGGGAGTACAAGTACATATAAGAAGCTCACCTTGCACAGCAGTGTTTAGCTGTCAATCTGGATATGTCTGAGCAGCGAATCACGGGGACTGGGACCGCCTCAGAGCCGTCTCTGCAGGACCGCAGCTCTGAGGCTTAGGGCCCATCCGACACGGCGCTGTGGAGCGGCTTTGCACACACCTCTTGCTGATGTGGCTTGGGGCCCGAAGCCGGTGTGCACCCACCTGGTTTTCAGAGCTCGGCCGGTTGCACGGCAGACCGTCTTGCATAGCACCCCCACGCCCCGCCCCGGCCCCACCCACCAGCCATCTACCCTGGACCTCTCTCTCAAGCAGCCGGGCAGTAGCAGAGAAAGAGAGCGCCCTTCGAAACTGCCGAGCTGAATTCATTGTACGCAAGCGTTCCTCTTGTCAGCCAGGCTGCCTCACCAGGGCCTTCAGGCTTAAATGGCCACACAGGCGAGCGTCTGCCGCTCAGCAAGAGAGAGCTGTGCACCGTGTACGCTTCATTCCAAGGCGCTCGGAGTGCAGACGCACAGGACCGGCACGGAAAGCATGTGGCATGCTCAGTTTCTGTGTCCACTCCAACCACTTCAGTGATCACTTGAATGGGGCATCCTGCACTGCTTTCTTTCGGTCACGTCAACTGGATCCAAAGCGGACTTGCCTCCACTGCTGTTACTTCAAAGCACCTTGTTCTGATCCCTCTCGTGTGCCTAGTCCTAATGCCCGTTCGAACGTCTGCGAGATAGAAGGAAGTACAGCGAGGACAGCCTCCTGCTGCATTATTCACTTAGTGTTCCATGTCACAGGAGCAAGTGGCACGCAAGGGGAAAGCAGCCTGGTATTCTCTCAGGGAGGTTCTCCTCAAGGCACGGTGGATTGTGTCCCCGCAAGAGTGTGGCATGAGGCTCTCCTGCAGCAGTTCCCGACGCTTCCCTACAGTGGCATCTTCAGGGCATTGCTACTACTCACCGGGTCGAGGCGGCTCTGTGCGCCCTCTTCTAGTGCCCTCAAGAACAAGGCCCACCCACGGCATTACCAAGCCGAGGGGAGAAAACAAGCACAGCACGAGAGGATTTCTTCGGTGTGCTTGAATGCGGACGTCTTTAGGACTACCCTAGAGAATTTAGCCTAAGAGTCATAGCAAAGGATGGTCTCTCCCTTCAGGTCGCACAGAGAGAGAGAGAGAGAGACAGAGAGAGAGAGAGAGAGAGAGATCTGTGCTGCCCATGGTTTGATCAGGCTGACAGAGCTCCGGCCCGGGGCAGAGCTCTGTGCTCATGAGCGGACGATCAGCTGTAAGGAGCCCCAGCAGCAGCGTCCGCCCTTAAGTAGAGTGGTGTGTCCTATTCACAGCACACGTATCTCTTGGACTTAAAGCGCATTCACGGAGCACACCACGCACACCTCGGTTTTGTCATCCCACTCTGTGTGAGTTAGGAGAAAGTGACTCAGAGTGTTAGATCGTGAAGTTAGAGCTTCGGTAGCCCAGGTCCATTTCCGTTGCAGGTTTGTCTTCAGCTTCGCTTGACATAAAGAGCAGCGCACTCGGCAGAGGCTCCTGTTCCTGCCCCTGCCCGCTTTGGGCCCACCGAGCAGAACGCCCATCCGTCCTGCTTCCAAATGCTGTGCAGAGCGCCACTTGCTCTGCTGCCTCCCCTGAGGCTGGGCAGAAGACCTCTTCACAGTGTCCCTGTGTCTGGGAGTACAAGTACATATAAGAAGCTCACCTTGCACAGCAGTGTTTAGCTGTCAGTCTGGATATGTCTGAGCAGCGAATCAAGGGGACTGGGACCGCCTCAGAGCCGTCTCTGCAGGACCGCAGCTCTGAGGCTTAGGGCCCATCCGACACGGCGCTGTGGAGCGGCTTTGCACACACCTCTTGCTGATGTGGCTTGGGGCCCGAAGCCGGTGTGCACCCACCTGGTTTTCAGAGCTCGGCCGGTTGCACGGCAGACCGTCTTGCATAGCACCCCCACGCCCCGCCCCCGCCCCGCCCCGGCCCCACCCACCAGCCATCTACCCTGGACCTCTCTCTCAAGCAGCCGGGCAGTAGCACAGAAAGAGAGCGCCCTTCGAAACTGCCGAGCTGAATTCATTGTACGCAAGCGTTCCTCTTGTCAGCCAGGCTGCCTCACCAGGGCCTTCAGGCTTAAATGGCCACACAGGCGAGCGTCTGCCGCTCAGCAAGAGAGAGCTGTGCACTGTGTACGCTTCATTCCAAGGCGCTCGGAGTGCAGACGCACAGGACCGGCACGGAAAGCACGTGGCATGCTCAGTTTCTGTGTCCACTCCAACCACTTCAGTGATCACTTAAATGGGGCATCCTGCACTGCTTTCTTTCGGTCACGTCAACTGGATCCAAAGCGGACTTGCCTCCACTGCTGTTACTTCAAAGCACCTTGTTCTGATCCCTCTCGTGTGCCTAGTCCTAATGCCCGTTCGAACGTCTGCGAGATAGAAGGAAGTACAGCGAGGACAGCCTCCTGCTGCATTGTTCACTTAGTGTTCCATGTCACAGGAGCAAGTGGCACGCAAGGGGAAAGCAGCCTGGTATTCTCTCAGGGAGGTTCTCCTCAAGGCACGGTGGATTGTGTCCCCGCAAGAGTGTGGCATGAGGCTCTCCTGCAGCAGTTCCCGAAGCTTCCCTACAGTGGCATCTTCAGGGCATTGCTACTACTCACCGGGTCGAGGCGGCTCTGTGCGCCCTCTTCTAGTGCCCTCAAGAACAAGGCCCACCCACGGCATTACCAAGCCGAGGGGAGAAAACAAGCACAGCACGAGAGGCTTTCTTCGGTGTGCTTGAATGCGGACGTCTTTAGGACTACCCTAGAGAATTTAGCCTAAGAGTCATAGCAAAGGATGGTCTCTCCCTTCAGGTCGCACAGAGAGAGAGAGAGAGAGAGAGAGAGAGAGACAGAGACAGAGAGACAGAGAGAGAGAGGGAGCTGTGCTGCCCATGGTTTGTTCAGGCTGACAGAGCTCCGGCCCGGGGCAGAGCTCTGTGCTCATGAGCGGACGATCAGCTGTAAGGAGCCCCAGCAGCAGCGTCCGCCCTTAAGTAGAGTGGCGTGTCCTATTCACAGCACACGTATCTCTTGGACTTAAAGCGCATTCACGGAGCACACCACGCACACCTCGGTTTTGTCATCCCACTCTGAGTTAGGAGAAAGTGACTCAGAGTGTTAGATCGTGAAGTTAGAGCTTCGGTAGCCCAGGTCCATTTCCGTTGCAGGTTTGACTTCAGCTTCGCTTGACATAAAGAGCAGCGCACTCGGCAGAGGCTCCTGCTCCTGCCCCTGCCCGCTTCGGGCCCACCGAGCAGAACGCCCATCCGTCCTGCTTCCAAATGCTGTGCAGAGCGCCACTTGCTCTGCTGCCTCCCCTGAGGCTGGGCAGAAGACCTCTTCACAGTGTCCCTGTGTCTGGGAGTACAAGTACATATAAGAAGCTCACCTTGCACAGCAGTGTTTAGCTGTCAATCTGGATATGTCTGAGCAGCGAATCAAGGGGACTGGGACCGCCTCAGAGCCGTCTCTGCAGGACCGCAGCTCTGAGGCTTAGGGCCCATCCGACACGGCGCTGTGGAGCGGCTTTGCACACACCTCTTGCTGATGTGGCTTGGGGCCCGAAGCCGGTGTGCACCCACCTGGTTTTCAGAGCTCGGCCGGTTGCACGGCAGACCGTCTTGCATAGCACCCCCACGCCCCGCCCCGGCCCCACCCACCAGCCATCTACCCTGGACCTCTCTCTCAAGCAGCCGGGCAGTAGCAGAGAAAGAGAGCGCCCTTCGAAACTGCCGAGCTGAATTCATTGTACGCAAGCGTTCCTCTTGTCAGCCAGGCTGCCTCACCAGGGCCTTCAGGCTTAAATGGCCACACAGGCGAGCGTCTGCCGCTCAGCAAGAGAGAGCTGTGCACCGTGTACGCTTCATTCCAAGGCGCTCGGAGTGCAGACGCACAGGACCGGCACGGAAAGCACGTGGCATGCTCAGTTTCTGTGTCCACTCCAACCACTTCAGTGATCACTTGAATGGGGCATCCTGCACTGCTTTCTTTCGGTCACGTCAACTGGATCCAAAGCGGACTTGCCTCCACTGCTGTTACTTCAAAGCACCTTGTTCTGATCCCTCTCGTGTGCCTAGTCCTAATGCCCGTTCGAACGTCTGCGAGATAGAAGGAAGTACAGCGAGGACAGCCTCCTGCTGCATTGTTCACTTAGTGTTCCATGTCACAGGAGCAAGTGGCACGCAAGGGGAAAGCAGCCTGGTATTCTCTCAGGGAGGTTCTCCTCAAGGCACGGTGGATTGTGTCCCCGCAAGAGTGTGGCATGAGGCTCTCCTGCAGCAGTTCCCGACGCTTCCCTACAGTGGCATCTTCAGGGCATTGCTACTACTCACCGGGTCGAGGCGGCTCTGTGCGCCCTCTTCTAGTGCCCTCAAGAACAAGGCCCACCCACGGCATTACCAAGCCGAGGGGAGAAAACAAGCACAGCACGAGAGGCTTTCTTTGGTGTGCTTGAATGCGGACGTCTTTAGGACTACCCTAGAGAATTTAGCCTAAGAGTCATAGCAAAGGATGGTCTCTCCCTTCAGGTCGCACAGAGAGAGAGAGAGAGAGAGAGAGAGAGAGGGAGCTGTGCTGCCCATGGTTTGTTCAGGCTGACAGAGCTCCGGCCCGGGGCAGAGCTCTGTGCTCATGAGCGGACGATCAGCTGTAAGGAGCCCCAGCAGCAGCGTCCGCCCTTAAGTAGAGTGGCGTGTCCTATTCACAGCACACGTATCTCTTGGACTTAAAGCGCATTCACGGAGCACACCACGCACACCTCGGTTTTGTCATCCCACTCTGTGTGAGTTAGGAGAAAGTGACTCAGAGTGTTAGATCGTGAAGTTAGAGCTTCGGTAGCCCAGGTCCATTTCCGTTGCAGGTTTGACTTCAGCTTCGCTTGACATAAAGAGCAGCGCACTCGGCAGAGGCTCCTGCTCCTGCCCCTGCCCGCTTCGGGCCCACCGAGCAGAACGCCCATCCGTCCTGCTTCCAAATGCTGTGCAGAGCGCCACTTGCTCTGCTGCCTCCCCTGAGGCTGGGCAGAAGACCTCTTCACAGTGTCCCTGTGTCTGGGAGTACAAGTACATATAAGAAGCTCACCTTGCACAGCAGTGTTTAGCTGTCAATCTGGATATGTCTGAGCAGCGAATCACGGGGACTGGGACCGCCTCAGAGCCGTCTCTGCAGGACCGCAGCTCTGAGGCTTAGGGCCCATCCGACACGGCGCTGTGGAGCGGCTTTGCACACACCTCTTGCTGATGTGGCTTGGGGCCCGAAGCCGGTGTGCACCCACCTGGTTTTCAGAGCTCGGCCGGTTGCACGGCAGACCGTCTTGCATAGCACCCCCACGCCCCGCCCCGGCCCCACCCACCAGCCATCTACCCTGGACCTCTCTCTCAAGCAGCCGGGCAGTAGCAGAGAAAGAGAGCGCCCTTCGAAACTGCCGAGCTGAATTCATTGTACGCAAGCGTTCCTCTTGTCAGCCAGGCTGCCTCACCAGGGCCTTCAGGCTTAAATGGCCACACAGGCGAGCGTCTGCCGCTCAGCAAGAGAGAGCTGTGCACCGTGTACGCTTCATTCCAAGGCGCTCGGAGTGCAGACGCACAGGACCGGCACGGAAAGCATGTGGCATGCTCAGTTTCTCTGTCCACTCCAACCACTTCAGTGATCACTTGAATGGGGCATCCTGCACTGCTTTCTTTCGGTCACGTCAACTGGATCCAAAGCGGACTTGCCTCCACTGCTGTTACTTCAAAGCACCTTGTTCTGATCCCTCTCGTGTGCCTAGTCCTAATGCCCGTTCGAACGTCTGCGAGATAGAAGGAAGTACAGCGAGGACAGCCTCCTGCTGCATTGTTCACTTAGTGTTCCATGTCACAGGAGCAAGTGGCACGCAAGGGGAAAGCAGCCTGGTATTCTCTCAGGGAGGTTCTCCTCAAGGCACGGTGGATTGTGTCCCCGCAAGAGTGTGGCATGAGGCTCTCCTGCAGCAGTTCCCGACGCTTCCCTACAGTGGCATCTTCAGGGCATTGCTACTACTCACCGGGTCGAGGCGGCTCTGTGCGCCCTCTTCTAGTGCCCTCAAGAACAAGGCCCACCCACGGCATTACCAAGCCGAGGGGAGAAAACAAGCACAGCACGAGAGGATTTCTTCGGTGTGCTTGAATGCGGACGTCTTTAGGACTACCCTAGAGAATTTAGCCTAAGAGTCATAGCAAAGGATGGTCTCTCCCTTCAGGTCGCACAGAGAGAGAGAGAGAGAGACAGAGAGAGAGAGAGAGAGAGAGATCTGTGCTGCCCATGGTTTGATCAGGCTGACAGAGCTCCGGCCCGGGGCAGAGCTCTGTGCTCATGAGCGGACGATCAGCTGTAAGGAGCCCCAGCAGCAGCGTCCGCCCTTAAGTAGAGTGGTGTGTCCTATTCACAGCACACGTATCTCTTGGACTTAAAGCGCATTCACGGAGCACACCACGCACACCTCGGTTTTGTCATCCCACTCTGTGTGAGTTAGGAGAAAGTGACTCAGAGTGTTAGATCGTGAAGTTAGAGCTTCGGTAGCCCAGGTCCATTTCCGTTGCAGGTTTGTCTTCAGCTTCGCTTGACATAAAGAGCAGCGCACTCGGCAGAGGCTCCTGTTCCTGCCCCTGCCCGCTTTGGGCCCACCGAGCAGAACGCCCATCCGTCCTGCTTCCAAATGCTGTGCAGAGCGCCACTTGCTCTGCTGCCTCCCCTGAGGCTGGGCAGAAGACCTCTTCACAGTGTCCCTGTGTCTGGGAGTACAAGTACATATAAGAAGCTCACCTTGCACAGCAGTGTTTAGCTGTCAGTCTGGATATGTCTGAGCAGCGAATCAAGGGGACTGGGACCGCCTCAGAGCCGTCTCTGCAGGACCGCAGCTCTGAGGCTTAGGGCCCATCCGACACGGCGCTGTGGAGCGGCTTTGCACACACCTCTTGCTGATGTGGCTTGGGGCCCGAAGCCGGTGTGCACCCACCTGGTTTTCAGAGCTCGGCCGGTTGCACGGCAGACCGTCTTGCATAGCACCCCCACGCCCCGCCCCCGCCCCGCCCCGGCCCCACCCACCAGCCATCTACCCTGGACCTCTCTCTCAAGCAGCCGGGCAGTAGCACAGAAAGAGAGCGCCCTTCGAAACTGCCGAGCTGAATTCATTGTACGCAAGCGTTCCTCTTGTCAGCCAGGCTGCCTCACCAGGGCCTTCAGGCTTAAATGGCCACACAGGCGAGCGTCTGCCGCTCAGCAAGAGAGAGCTGTGCACTGTGTACGCTTCATTCCAAGGCGCTCGGAGTGCAGACGCACAGGACCGGCACGGAAAGCACGTGGCATGCTCAGTTTCTGTGTCCACTCCAACCACTTCAGTGATCACTTAAATGGGGCATCCTGCACTGCTTTCTTTCGGTCACGTCAACTGGATCCAAAGCGGACTTGCCTCCACTGCTGTTACTTCAAAGCACCTTGTTCTGATCCCTCTCGTGTGCCTAGTCCTAATGCCCGTTCGAACGTCTGCGAGATAGAAGGAAGTACAGCGAGGACAGCCTCCTGCTGCATTGTTCACTTAGTGTTCCATGTCACAGGAGCAAGTGGCACGCAAGGGGAAAGCAGCCTGGTATTCTCTCAGGGAGGTTCTCCTCAAGGCACGGTGGATTGTGTCCCCGCAAGAGTGTGGCATGAGGCTCTCCTGCAGCAGTTCCCGAAGCTTCCCTACAGTGGCATCTTCAGGGCATTGCTACTACTCACCGGGTCGAGGCGGCTCTGTGCGCCCTCTTCTAGTGCCCTCAAGAACAAGGCCCACCCACGGCATTACCAAGCCGAGGGGAGAAAACAAGCACAGCACGAGAGGCTTTCTTCGGTGTGCTTGAATGCGGACGTCTTTAGGACTACCCTAGAGAATTTAGCCTAAGAGTCATAGCAAAGGATGGTCTCTCCCTTCAGGTCGCACAGAGAGAGAGAGAGAGAGAGAGAGAGAGAGACAGAGACAGAGAGACAGAGAGAGAGAGAGAGCTGTGCTGCCCATGGTTTGATCAGGCTGACAGAGCTCCGGCCCGGGGCAGAGCTCTGTGCTCATGAGCGGACGATCAGCTGTAAGGAACCCCAGCAGCAGCGTCCGCCCTTAAGTAGAGTGGCGTGTCCTATTCACAGCACACGTATCTCTTGGACTTAAAGCGCATTCACGGAGCACACCACGCACACCTCGGTTTTGTCATCCCACTCTGTGTGAGTTAGGAGAAAGTGACTCAGAGTGTTAGATCGTGAAGTTAGAGCTTCGGTAGCCCAGGTCCATTTCCGTTGCAGGTTTGACTTCAGCTTCGCTTGACATAAAGAGCAGCGCACTCGGCAGAGGCTCCTGCTCCTGCCCCTGCCCGCTTCGGGCCCACCGATCAGAACGCCCATCCGTCCTGCTTCCAAATGCTGTGCAGAGCGCCACTTGCTCTGCTGCCTCCCCTGAGGCTGGGCAGAAGACCTCTTCACAGTGTCCCTGTGTCTGGGAGTACAAGTACATATAAGAAGCTCACCTTGCACAGCAGTGTTTAGCTGTCAGTCTGGATATGTCTGAGCAGCGAATCACGGGGACTGGGACCGCCTCAGAGCCGTCTCTGCAGGACCGCAGCTCTGAGGCTTAGGGCCCATCCGACACGGCGCTGTGGAGCGGCTTTGCACACACCTCTTGCTGATGTGGCTTGGGGCCCGAAGCCGGTGTGCACCCACCTGGTTTTCAGAGCTCGGCCGGTTGCACGGCAGACCGTCTTGCATAGCACCCCCACGCCCCGCCCCCGCCCCGCCCCGGCCCCACCCACCAGCCATCTACCCTGGACCTCTCTCTCAAGCAGCCGGGCAGTAGCACAGAAAGAGAGCGCCCTTCGAAACTGCCGAGCTGAATTCATTGTACGCAAGCGTTCCTCTTGTCAGCCAGGCTGCCTCACCAGGGCCTTCAGGCTTAAATGGCCACACAGGCGAGCGTCTGCCGCTCAGCAAGAGAGAGCTGTGCACTGTGTACGCTTCATTCCAAGGCGCTCGGAGTGCAGACGCACAGGACCGGCACGGAAAGCACGTGGCATGCTCAGTTTCTGTGTCCACTCCAACCACTTCAGTGATCACTTAAATGGGGCATCCTGCACTGCTTTCTTTCGGTCACGTCAACTGGATCCAAAGCGGACTTGCCTCCACTGCTGTTACTTCAAAGCACCTTGTTCTGATCCCTCTCGTGTGCCTAGTCCTAATGCCCGTTCGAACGTCTGCGAGATAGAAGGAAGTACAGCGAGGACAGCCTCCTGCTGCATTGTTCACTTAGTGTTCCATGTCACAGGAGCAAGTGGCACGCAAGGGGAAAGCAGCCTGGTATTCTCTCAGGGAGGTTCTCCTCAAGGCACGGTGGATTGTGTCCCCGCAAGAGTGTGGCATGAGGCTCTCCTGCAGCAGTTCCCGAAGCTTCCCTACAGTGGCATCTTCAGGGCATTGCTACTACTCACCGGGTCGAGGCGGCTCTGTGCGCCCTCTTCTAGTGCCCTCAAGAACAAGGCCCACCCACGGCATTACCAAGCCGAGGGGAGAAAACAAGCACAGCACGAGAGGCTTTCTTCGGTGTGCTTGAATGCGGACGTCTTTAGGACTACCCTAGAGAATTTAGCCTAAGAGTCATAGCAAAGGATGGTCTCTCCCTTCAGGTCGCACAGAGAGAGAGAGAGAGAGAGAGAGAGAGAGACAGAGACAGAGAGACAGAGAGAGAGAGAGAGCTGTGCTGCCCATGGTTTGATCAGGCTGACAGAGCTCCGGCCCGGGGCAGAGCTCTGTGCTCATGAGCGGACGATCAGCTGTAAGGAACCCCAGCAGCAGCGTCCGCCCTTAAGTAGAGTGGCGTGTCCTATTCACAGCACACGTATCTCTTGGACTTAAAGCGCATTCACGGAGCACACCACGCACACCTCGGTTTTGTCATCCCACTCTGTGTGAGTTAGGAGAAAGTGACTCAGAGTGTTAGATCGTGAAGTTAGAGCTTCGGTAGCCCAGGTCCATTTCCGTTGCAGGTTTGACTTCAGCTTCGCTTGACATAAAGAGCAGCGCACTCGGCAGAGGCTCCTGCTCCTGCCCCTGCCCGCTTCGGGCCCACCGAGCAGAACGCCCATCCGTCCTGCTTCCAAATGCTGTGCAGAGCGCCACTTGCTCTGCTGCCTCCCCTGAGGCTGGGCAGAAGACCTCTTCACAGTGTCCCTGTGTCTGGGAGTACAAGTACATATAAGAAGCTCACCTTGCACAGCAGTGTTTAGCTGTCAGTCTGGATATGTCTGAGCAGCGAATCACGGGGACTGGGACCGCCTCAGAGCCGTCTCTGCAGGACCGCAGCTCTGAGGCTTAGGGCCCATCCGACACGGCGCTGTGGAGCGGCTTTGCACACACCTCTTGCTGATGTGGCTTGGGGCCCGAAGCCGGTGTGCACCCACCTGGTTTTCAGAGCTCGGCCGGTTGCACGGCAGACCGTCTTGCATAGCACCCCCACGCCCCGCCCCGGCCCCACCCACCAGCCATCTACCCTGGACCTCTCTCTCAAGCAGCCGGGCAGTAGCAGAGAAAGAGAGCGCCCTTCGAAACTGCCGAGCTGAATTCATTGTACGCAAGCGTTCCTCTTGTCAGCCAGGCTGCCTCACCAGGGCCTTCAGGCTTAAATGGCCACACAGGCGAGCGTCTGCCGCTCAGCAAGAGAGAGCTGTGCACCGTGTACGCTTCATTCCAAGGCGCTCGGAGTGCAGACGCACAGGACCGGCACGGAAAGCACGTGGCATGCTCAGTTTCTGTGTCCACTCCAACCACTTCAGTGATCACTTGAATGGGGCATCCTGCACTGCTTTCTTTCGGTCACGTCAACTGGATCCAAAGCGGACTTGCCTCCACTGCTGTTACTTCAAAGCACCTTGTTCTGATCCCTCTCGTGTGCCTAGTCCTAATGCCCGTTCGAACGTCTGCGAGATAGAAGGAAGTACAGCGAGGACAGCCTCCTGCTGCATTGTTCACTTAGTGTTCCATGTCACAGGAGCAAGTGGCACGCAAGGGGAAAGCAGCCTGGTATTCTCTCAGGGAGGTTCTCCTCAAGGCACGGTGGATTGTGTCCCCGCAAGAGTGTGGCATGAGGCTCTCCTGCAGCAGTTCCCGACGCTTCCCTACAGTGGCATCTTCAGGGCATTGCTACTACTCACCGGGTCGAGGCGGCTCTGTGCGCCCTCTTCTAGTGCCCTCAAGAACAAGGCCCACCCACGGCATTACCAAGCCGAGGGGAGAAAACAAGCACAGCACGAGAGGCTTTCTTCGGTGTGCTTGAATGCGGACGTCTTTAGGACTACCCTAGAGAATTTAGCCTAAGAGTCATAGCAAAGGATGGTCTCTCCCTTCAGGTCGCACAGAGAGAGAGAGAGAGAGAGAGAGAGAGAGAGAGAGAGAGGGAGAGAGAGAGAGAGAGAGAGAGCTGTGCTGCCCATGGTTTGTTCAGGCTGACAGAGCTCCGGCCCGGGGCAGAGCTCTGTGCTCATGAGCGGACGATCAGCTGTAAGGAGCCCCAGCAGCAGCGTCCGCCCTTAAGTAGAGTGGCGTGTCCTATTCACAGCACACGTATCTCTTGGACTTAAAGCGCATTCACGGAGCACACCACGCACACCTCGGTTTTGTCATCCCACTCTGTGTGAGTTAGGAGAAAGTGACTCAGAGTGTTAGATCGTGAAGTTAGAGCTTCGGTAGCCCAGGTCCATTTCCGTTGCAGGTTTGACTTCAGCTTCGCTTGACATAAAGAGCAGCGCACTCGGCAGAGGCTCCTGCTCCTGCCCCTGCCCGCTTCGGGCCCACCGAGCAGAACGCCCATCCGTCCTGCTTCCAAATGCTGTGCAGAGCGCCACTTGCTCTGCTGCCTCCCCTGAGGCTGGGCAGAAGACCTCTTCACAGTGTCCCTGTGTCTGGGAGTACAAGTACATATAAGAAGCTCACCTTGCACAGCAGTGTTTAGCTGTCAATCTGGATATGTCTGAGCAGCGAATCACGGGGACTGGGACCGCCTCAGAGCCGTCTCTGCAGGACCGCAGCTCTGAGGCTTAGGGCCCATCCGACACGGCGCTGTGGAGCGGCTTTGCACACACCTCTTGCTGATGTGGCTTGGGGCCCGAAGCCGGTGTGCACCCACCTGGTTTTCAGAGCTCGGCCGGTTGCACGGCAGACCGTCTTGCATAGCACCCCCACGCCCCGCCCCGGCCCCACCCACCAGCCATCTACCCTGGACCTCTCTCTCAAGCAGCCGGGCAGTAGCAGAGAAAGAGAGCGCCCTTCGAAACTGCCGAGCTGAATTCATTGTACGCAAGCGTTCCTCTTGTCAGCCAGGCTGCCTCACCAGGGCCTTCAGGCTTAAATGGCCACACAGGCGAGCGTCTGCCGCTCAGCAAGAGAGAGCTGTGCACCGTGTACGCTTCATTCCAAGGCGCTCGGAGTGCAGACGCACAGGACCGGCACGGAAAGCATGTGGCATGCTCAGTTTCTGTGTCCACTCCAACCACTTCAGTGATCACTTGAATGGGGCATCCTGCACTGCTTTCTTTCGGTCACGTCAACTGGATCCAAAGCGGACTTGCCTCCACTGCTGTTACTTCAAAGCACCTTGTTCTGATCCCTCTCGTGTGCCTAGTCCTAATGCCCGTTCGAACGTCTGCGAGATAGAAGGAAGTACAGCGAGGACAGCCTCCTGCTGCATTGTTCACTTAGTGTTCCATGTCACAGGAGCAAGTGGCACGCAAGGGGAAAGCAGCCTGGTATTCTCTCAGGGAGGTTCTCCTCAAGGCACGGTGGATTGTGTCCCCGCAAGAGTGTGGCATGAGGCTCTCCTGCAGCAGTTCCCGACGCTTCCCTACAGTGGCATCTTCAGGGCATTGCTACTACTCACCGGGTCGAGGCGGCTCTGTGCGCCCTCTTCTAGTGCCCTCAAGAACAAGGCCCACCCACGGCATTACCAAGCCGAGGGGAGAAAACAAGCACAGCACGAGAGGATTTCTTCGGTGTGCTTGAATGCGGACGTCTTTAGGACTACCCTAGAGAATTTAGCCTAAGAGTCATAGCAAAGGATGGTCTCTCCCTTCAGGTCGCACAGAGAGAGAGAGAGAGAGACAGAGAGAGAGAGAGAGAGAGAGATCTGTGCTGCCCATGGTTTGATCAGGCTGACAGAGCTCCGGCCCGGGGCAGAGCTCTGTGCTCATGAGCGGACGATCAGCTGTAAGGAGCCCCAGCAGCAGCGTCCGCCCTTAAGTAGAGTGGTGTGTCCTATTCACAGCACACGTATCTCTTGGACTTAAAGCGCATTCACGGAGCACACCACGCACACCTCGGTTTTGTCATCCCACTCTGTGTGAGTTAGGAGAAAGTGACTCAGAGTGTTAGATCGTGAAGTTAGAGCTTCGGTAGCCCAGGTCCATTTCCGTTGCAGGTTTGTCTTCAGCTTCGCTTGACATAAAGAGCAGCGCACTCGGCAGAGGCTCCTGTTCCTGCCCCTGCCCGCTTTGGGCCCACCGAGCAGAACGCCCATCCGTCCTGCTTCCAAATGCTGTGCAGAGCGCCACTTGCTCTGCTGCCTCCCCTGAGGCTGGGCAGAAGACCTCTTCACAGTGTCCCTGTGTCTGGGAGTACAAGTACATATAAGAAGCTCACCTTGCACAGCAGTGTTTAGCTGTCAGTCTGGATATGTCTGAGCAGCGAATCAAGGGGACTGGGACCGCCTCAGAGCCGTCTCTGCAGGACCGCAGCTCTGAGGCTTAGGGCCCATCCGACACGGCGCTGTGGAGCGGCTTTGCACACACCTCTTGCTGATGTGGCTTGGGGCCCGAAGCCGGTGTGCACCCACCTGGTTTTCAGAGCTCGGCCGGTTGCACGGCAGACCGTCTTGCATAGCACCCCCACGCCCCGCCCCCGCCCCGCCCCGGCCCCACCCACCAGCCATCTACCCTGGACCTCTCTCTCAAGCAGCCGGGCAGTAGCACAGAAAGAGAGCGCCCTTCGAAACTGCCGAGCTGAATTCATTGTACGCAAGCGTTCCTCTTGTCAGCCAGGCTGCCTCACCAGGGCCTTCAGGCTTAAATGGCCACACAGGCGAGCGTCTGCCGCTCAGCAAGAGAGAGCTGTGCACTGTGTACGCTTCATTCCAAGGCGCTCGGAGTGCAGACGCACAGGACCGGCACGGAAAGCACGTGGCATGCTCAGTTTCTGTGTCCACTCCAACCACTTCAGTGATCACTTGAATGGGGCATCCTGCACTGCTTTCTTTCGGTCACGTCAACTGGATCCAAAGCGGACTTGCCTCCACTGCTGTTACTTCAAAGCACCTTGTTCTGATCCCTCTCGTGTGCCTAGTCCTAATGCCCGTTCGAACGTCTGCGAGATAGAAGGAAGTACAGCGAGGACAGCCTCCTGCTGCATTGTTCACTTAGTGTTCCATGTCACAGGAGCAAGTGGCACGCAAGGGGAAAGCAGCCTGGTATTCTCTCAGGGAGGTTCTCCTCAAGGCACGGTGGATTGTGTCCCCGCAAGAGTGTGGCATGAGGCTCTCCTGCAGCAGTTCCCGAAGCTTCCCTACAGTGGCATCTTCAGGGCATTGCTACTACTCACCGGGTCGAGGCGGCTCTGTGCGCCCTCTTCTAGTGCCCTCAAGAACAAGGCCCACCCACGGCATTACCAAGCCGAGGGGAGAAAACAAGCACAGCACGAGAGGCTTTCTTCGGTGTGCTTGAATGCGGACGTCTTTAGGACTACCCTAGAGAATTTAGCCTAAGAGTCATAGCAAAGGATGGTCTCTCCCTTCAGGTCGCACAGAGAGAGAGAGAGAGAGAGAGAGAGAGAGACAGAGACAGAGAGACAGAGAGAGAGAGAGAGCTGTGCTGCCCATGGTTTGATCAGGCTGACAGAGCTCCGGCCCGGGGCAGAGCTCTGTGCTCATGAGCGGACGATCAGCTGTAAGGAACCCCAGCAGCAGCGTCCGCCCTTAAGTAGAGTGGCGTGTCCTATTCACAGCACACGTATCTCTTGGACTTAAAGCGCATTCACGGAGCACACCACGCACACCTCGGTTTTGTCATCCCACTCTGTGTGAGTTAGGAGAAAGTGACTCAGAGTGTTAGATCGTGAAGTTAGAGCTTCGGTAGCCCAGGTCCATTTCCGTTGCAGGTTTGACTTCAGCTTCGCTTGACATAAAGAGCAGCGCACTCGGCAGAGGCTCCTGCTCCTGCCCCTGCCCGCTTCGGGCCCACCGATCAGAACGCCCATCCGTCCTGCTTCCAAATGCTGTGCAGAGCGCCACTTGCTCTGCTGCCTCCCCTGAGGCTGGGCAGAAGACCTCTTCACAGTGTCCCTGTGTCTGGGAGTACAAGTACATATAAGAAGCTCACCTTGCACAGCAGTGTTTAGCTGTCAGTCTGGATATGTCTGAGCAGCGAATCACGGGGACTGGGACCGCCTCAGAGCCGTCTCTGCAGGACCGCAGCTCTGAGGCTTAGGGCCCATCCGACACGGCGCTGTGGAGCGGCTTTGCACACACCTCTTGCTGATGTGGCTTGGGGCCCGAAGCCGGTGTGCACCCACCTGGTTTTCAGAGCTCGGCCGGTTGCACGGCAGACCGTCTTGCATAGCACCCCCACGCCCCGCCCCGGCCCCACCCACCAGCCATCTACCCTGGACCTCTCTCTCAAGCAGCCGGGCAGTAGCAGAGAAAGAGAGCGCCCTTCGAAACTGCCGAGCTGAATTCATTGTACGCAAGCGTTCCTCTTGTCAGCCAGGCTGCCTCACCAGGGCCTTCAGGCTTAAATGGCCACACAGGCGAGCGTCTGCCGCTCAGCAAGAGAGAGCTGTGCACCGTGTACGCTTCATTCCAAGGCGCTCGGAGTGCAGACGCACAGGACCGGCACGGAAAGCACGTGGCATGCTCAGTTTCTGTGTCCACTCCAACCACTTCAGTGATCACTTGAATGGGGCATCCTGCACTGCTTTCTTTCGGTCACGTCAACTGGATCCAAAGCGGACTTGCCTCCACTGCTGTTACTTCAAAGCACCTTGTTCTGATCCCTCTCGTGTGCCTAGTCCTAATGCCCGTTCGAACGTCTGCGAGATAGAAGGAAGTACAGCGAGGACAGCCTCCTGCTGCATTGTTCACTTAGTGTTCCATGTCACAGGAGCAAGTGGCACGCAAGGGGAAAGCAGCCTGGTATTCTCTCAGGGAGGTTCTCCTCAAGGCACGGTGGATTGTGTCCCCGCAAGAGTGTGGCATGAGGCTCTCCTGCAGCAGTTCCCGACGCTTCCCTACAGTGGCATCTTCAGGGCATTGCTACTACTCACCGGGTCGAGGCGGCTCTGTGCGCCCTCTTCTAGTGCCCTCAAGAACAAGGCCCACCCACGGCATTACCAAGCCGAGGGGAGAAAACAAGCACAGCACGAGAGGCTTTCTTCGGTGTGCTTGAATGCGGACGTCTTTAGGACTACCCTAGAGAATTTAGCCTAAGAGTCATAGCAAAGGATGGTCTCTCCCTTCAGGTCGCACAGAGAGAGAGAGAGAGAGAGAGAGAGAGAGAGAGAGAGGGAGAGAGAGAGAGAGAGAGAGAGCTGTGCTGCCCATGGTTTGTTCAGGCTGACAGAGCTCCGGCCCGGGGCAGAGCTCTGTGCTCATGAGCGGACGATCAGCTGTAAGGAGCCCCAGCAGCAGCGTCCGCCCTTAAGTAGAGTGGCGTGTCCTATTCACAGCACACGTATCTCTTGGACTTAAAGCGCATTCACGGAGCACACCACGCACACCTCGGTTTTGTCATCCCACTCTGTGTGAGTTAGGAGAAAGTGACTCAGAGTGTTAGATCGTGAAGTTAGAGCTTCGGTAGCCCAGGTCCATTTCCGTTGCAGGTTTGACTTCAGCTTCGCTTGACATAAAGAGCAGCGCACTCGGCAGAGGCTCCTGCTCCTGCCCCTGCCCGCTTCGGGCCCACCGAGCAGAACGCCCATCCGTCCTGCTTCCAAATGCTGTGCAGAGCGCCACTTGCTCTGCTGCCTCCCCTGAGGCTGGGCAGAAGACCTCTTCACAGTGTCCCTGTGTCTGGGAGTACAAGTACATATAAGAAGCTCACCTTGCACAGCAGTGTTTAGCTGTCAATCTGGATATGTCTGAGCAGCGAATCACGGGGACTGGGACCGCCTCAGAGCCGTCTCTGCAGGACCGCAGCTCTGAGGCTTAGGGCCCATCCGACACGGCGCTGTGGAGCGGCTTTGCACACACCTCTTGCTGATGTGGCTTGGGGCCCGAAGCCGGTGTGCACCCACCTGGTTTTCAGAGCTCGGCCGGTTGCACGGCAGACCGTCTTGCATAGCACCCCCACGCCCCGCCCCCGCCCCGCCCCGGCCCCACCCACCAGCCATCTACCCTGGACCTCTCTCTCAAGCAGCCGGGCAGTAGCACAGAAAGAGAGCGCCCTTCGAAACTGCCGAGCTGAATTCATTGTACGCAAGCGTTCCTCTTGTCAGCCAGGCTGCCTCACCAGGGCCTTCAGGCTTAAATGGCCACACAGGCGAGCGTCTGCCGCTCAGCAAGAGAGAGCTGTGCACTGTGTACGCTTCATTCCAAGGCGCTCGGAGTGCAGACGCACAGGACCGGCACGGAAAGCACGTGGCATGCTCAGTTTCTGTGTCCACTCCAACCACTTCAGTGATCACTTAAATGGGGCATCCTGCACTGCTTTCTTTCGGTCACGTCAACTGGATCCAAAGCGGACTTGCCTCCACTGCTGTTACTTCAAAGCACCTTGTTCTGATCCCTCTCGTGTGCCTAGTCCTAATGCCCGTTCGAACGTCTGCGAGATAGAAGGAAGTACAGCGAGGACAGCCTCCTGCTGCATTGTTCACTTAGTGTTCCATGTCACAGGAGCAAGTGGCACGCAAGGGGAAAGCAGCCTGGTATTCTCTCAGGGAGGTTCTCCTCAAGGCACGGTGGATTGTGTCCCCGCAAGAGTGTGGCATGAGGCTCTCCTGCAGCAGTTCCCGAAGCTTCCCTACAGTGGCATCTTCAGGGCATTGCTACTACTCACCGGGTCGAGGCGGCTCTGTGCGCCCTCTTCTAGTGCCCTCAAGAACAAGGCCCACCCACGGCATTACCAAGCCGAGGGGAGAAAACAAGCACAGCACGAGAGGCTTTCTTCGGTGTGCTTGAATGCGGACGTCTTTAGGACTACCCTAGAGAATTTAGCCTAAGAGTCATAGCAAAGGATGGTCTCTCCCTTCAGGTCGCACAGAGAGAGAGAGAGAGAGAGAGAGAGAGAGACAGAGACAGAGAGACAGAGAGAGAGAGGGAGCTGTGCTGCCCATGGTTTGTTCAGGCTGACAGAGCTCCGGCCCGGGGCAGAGCTCTGTGCTCATGAGCGGACGATCAGCTGTAAGGAGCCCCAGCAGCAGCGTCCGCCCTTAAGTAGAGTGGCGTGTCCTATTCACAGCACACGTATCTCTTGGACTTAAAGCGCATTCACGGAGCACACCACGCACACCTCGGTTTTGTCATCCCACTCTGAGTTAGGAGAAAGTGACTCAGAGTGTTAGATCGTGAAGTTAGAGCTTCGGTAGCCCAGGTCCATTTCCGTTGCAGGTTTGACTTCAGCTTCGCTTGACATAAAGAGCAGCGCACTCGGCAGAGGCTCCTGCTCCTGCCCCTGCCCGCTTCGGGCCCACCGAGCAGAACGCCCATCCGTCCTGCTTCCAAATGCTGTGCAGAGCGCCACTTGCTCTGCTGCCTCCCCTGAGGCTGGGAAGAAGACCTCTTCACAGTGTCCCTGTGTCTGGGAGTACAAGTACATATAAGAAGCTCACCTTGCACAGCAGTGTTTAGCTGTCAATCTGGATATGTCTGAGCAGCGAATCAAGGGGACTGGGACCGCCTCAGAGCCGTCTCTGCAGGACCGCAGCTCTGAGGCTTAGGGCCCATCCGACACGGCGCTGTGGAGCGGCTTTGCACACACCTCTTGCTGATGTGGCTTGGGGCCCGAAGCCGGTGTGCACCCACCTGGTTTTCAGAGCTCGGCCGGTTGCACGGCAGACCGTCTTGCATAGCACCCCCACGCCCCGCCCCGGCCCCACCCACCAGCCATCTACCCTGGACCTCTCTCTCAAGCAGCCGGGCAGTAGCAGAGAAAGAGAGCGCCCTTCGAAACTGCCGAGCTGAATTCATTGTACGCAAGCGTTCCTCTTGTCAGCCAGGCTGCCTCACCAGGGCCTTCAGGCTTAAATGGCCACACAGGCGAGCGTCTGCCGCTCAGCAAGAGAGAGCTGTGCACCGTGTACGCTTCATTCCAAGGCGCTCGGAGTGCAGACGCACAGGACCGGCACGGAAAGCACGTGGCATGCTCAGTTTCTGTGTCCACTCCAACCACTTCAGTGATCACTTGAATGGGGCATCCTGCACTGCTTTCTTTCGGTCACGTCAACTGGATCCAAAGCGGACTTGCCTCCACTGCTGTTACTTCAAAGCACCTTGTTCTGATCCCTCTCGTGTGCCTAGTCCTAATGCCCGTTCGAACGTCTGCGAGATAGAAGGAAGTACAGCGAGGACAGCCTCCTGCTGCATTGTTCACTTAGTGTTCCATGTCACAGGAGCAAGTGGCACGCAAGGGGAAAGCAGCCTGGTATTCTCTCAGGGAGGTTCTCCTCAAGGCACGGTGGATTGTGTCCCCGCAAGAGTGTGGCATGAGGCTCTCCTGCAGCAGTTCCCGACGCTTCCCTACAGTGGCATCTTCAGGGCATTGCTACTACTCACCGGGTCGAGGCGGCTCTGTGCGCCCTCTTCTAGTGCCCTCAAGAACAAGGCCCACCCACGGCATTACCAAGCCGAGGGGAGAAAACAAGCACAGCACGAGAGGCTTTCTTTGGTGTGCTTGAATGCGGACGTCTTTAGGACTACCCTAGAGAATTTAGCCTAAGAGTCATAGCAAAGGATGGTCTCTCCCTTCAGGTCGCACAGAGAGAGAGAGAGAGAGAGAGAGAGAGAGGGAGCTGTGCTGCCCATGGTTTGTTCAGGCTGACAGAGCTCCGGCCCGGGGCAGAGCTCTGTGCTCATGAGCGGACGATCAGCTGTAAGGAGCCCCAGCAGCAGCGTCCGCCCTTAAGTAGAGTGGCGTGTCCTATTCACAGCACACGTATCTCTTGGACTTAAAGCGCATTCACGGAGCACACCACGCACACCTCGGTTTTGTCATCCCACTCTGTGTGAGTTAGGAGAAAGTGACTCAGAGTGTTAGATCGTGAAGTTAGAGCTTCGGTAGCCCAGGTCCATTTCCGTTGCAGGTTTGACTTCAGCTTCGCTTGACATAAAGAGCAGCGCACTCGGCAGAGGCTCCTGCTCCTGCCCCTGCCCGCTTCGGGCCCACCGAGCAGAACGCCCATCCGTCCTGCTTCCAAATGCTGTGCAGAGCGCCACTTGCTCTGCTGCCTCCCCTGAGGCTGGGCAGAAGACCTCTTCACAGTGTCCCTGTGTCTGGGAGTACAAGTACATATAAGAAGCTCACCTTGCACAGCAGTGTTTAGCTGTCAATCTGGATATGTCTGAGCAGCGAATCACGGGGACTGGGACCGCCTCAGAGCCGTCTCTGCAGGACCGCAGCTCTGAGGCTTAGGGCCCATCCGACACGGCGCTGTGGAGCGGCTTTGCACACACCTCTTGCTGATGTGGCTTGGGGCCCGAAGCCGGTGTGCACCCACCTGGTTTTCAGAGCTCGGCCGGTTGCACGGCAGACCGTCTTGCATAGCACCCCCACGCCCCGCCCCGGCCCCACCCACCAGCCATCTACCCTGGACCTCTCTCTCAAGCAGCCGGGCAGTAGCAGAGAAAGAGAGCGCCCTTCGAAACTGCCGAGCTGAATTCATTGTACGCAAGCGTTCCTCTTGTCAGCCAGGCTGCCTCACCAGGGCCTTCAGGCTTAAATGGCCACACAGGCGAGCGTCTGCCGCTCAGCAAGAGAGAGCTGTGCACCGTGTACGCTTCATTCCAAGGCGCTCGGAGTGCAGACGCACAGGACCGGCACGGAAAGCATGTGGCATGCTCAGTTTCTGTGTCCACTCCAACCACTTCAGTGATCACTTGAATGGGGCATCCTGCACTGCTTTCTTTCGGTCACGTCAACTGGATCCAAAGCGGACTTGCCTCCACTGCTGTTACTTCAAAGCACCTTGTTCTGATCCCTCTCGTGTGCCTAGTCCTAATGCCCGTTCGAACGTCTGCGAGATAGAAGGAAGTACAGCGAGGACAGCCTCCTGCTGCATTGTTCACTTAGTGTTCCATGTCACAGGAGCAAGTGGCACGCAAGGGGAAAGCAGCCTGGTATTCTCTCAGGGAGGTTCTCCTCAAGGCACGGTGGATTGTGTCCCCGCAAGAGTGTGGCATGAGGCTCTCCTGCAGCAGTTCCCGACGCTTCCCTACAGTGGCATCTTCAGGGCATTGCTACTACTCACCGGGTCGAGGCGGCTCTGTGCGCCCTCTTCTAGTGCCCTCAAGAACAAGGCCCACCCACGGCATTACCAAGCCGAGGGGAGAAAACAAGCACAGCACGAGAGGCTTTCTTCGGTGTGCTTGAATGCGGACGTCTTTAGGACTACCCTAGAGAATTTAGCCTAAGAGTCATAGCAAAGGATGGTCTCTCCCTTCAGGTCGCACAGAGAGAGAGAGAGAGAGACAGAGAGAGAGAGAGAGAGAGAGATCTGTGCTGCCCATGGTTTGATCAGGCTGACAGAGCTCCGGCCCGGGGCAGAGCTCTGTGCTCATGAGCGGACGATCAGCTGTAAGGAGCCCCAGCAGCAGCGTCCGCCCTTAAGTAGAGTGGTGTGTCCTATTCACAGCACACGTATCTCTTGGACTTAAAGCGCATTCACGGAGCACACCACGCACACCTCGGTTTTGTCATCCCACTCTGTGTGAGTTAGGAGAAAGTGACTCAGAGTGTTAGATCGTGAAGTTAGAGCTTCGGTAGCCCAGGTCCATTTCCGTTGCAGGTTTGTCTTCAGCTTCGCTTGACATAAAGAGCAGCGCACTCGGCAGAGGCTCCTGTTCCTGCCCCTGCCCGCTTTGGGCCCACCGAGCAGAACGCCCATCCGTCCTGCTTCCAAATGCTGTGCAGAGCGCCACTTGCTCTGCTGCCTCCCCTGAGGCTGGGCAGAAGACCTCTTCACAGTGTCCCTGTGTCTGGGAGTACAAGTACATATAAGAAGCTCACCTTGCACAGCAGTGTTTAGCTGTCAGTCTGGATATGTCTGAGCAGCGAATCAAGGGGACTGGGACCGCCTCAGAGCCGTCTCTGCAGGACCGCAGCTCTGAGGCTTAGGGCCCATCCGACACGGCGCTGTGGAGCGGCTTTGCACACACCTCTTGCTGATGTGGCTTGGGGCCCGAAGCCGGTGTGCACCCACCTGGTTTTCAGAGCTCGGCCGGTTGCACGGCAGACCGTCTTGCATAGCACCCCCACGCCCCGCCCCCGCCCCGCCCCGGCCCCACCCACCAGCCATCTACCCTGGACCTCTCTCTCAAGCAGCCGGGCAGTAGCACAGAAAGAGAGCGCCCTTCGAAACTGCCGAGCTGAATTCATTGTACGCAAGCGTTCCTCTTGTCAGCCAGGCTGCCTCACCAGGGCCTTCAGGCTTAAATGGCCACACAGGCGAGCGTCTGCCGCTCAGCAAGAGAGAGCTGTGCACCGTGTACGCTTCATTCCAAGGCGCTCGGAGTGCAGACGCACAGGACCGGCACGGAAAGCACGTGGCATGCTCAGTTTCTGTGTCCACTCCAACCACTTCAGTGATCACTTGAATGGGGCATCCTGCACTGCCTTCTTTCGGTCACGTCAACTGGATCCAAAGCGGACTTGCCTCCACTGCTGTTACTTCAAAGCACCTTGTTCTGATCCCTCTCGTGTGCCTAGTCCTAATGCCCGTTCGAACGTCTGCGAGATAGAAGGAAGTACAGCGAGGACAGCCTCCTGCTGCATTGTTCACTTAGTGTTCCATGTCACAGGAGCAAGTGGCACGCAAGGGGAAAGCAGCCTGGTATTCTCTCAGGGAGGTTCTCCTCAAGGCACGGTGGATTGTGTCCCCGCAAGAGTGTGGCATGAGGCTCTCCTGCAGCAGTTCCCGAAGCTTCCCTACAGTGGCATCTTCAGGGCATTGCTACTACTCACCGGGTCGAGGCGGCTCTGTGCGCCCTCTTCTAGTGCCCTCAAGAACAAGGCCCACCCACGGCATTACCAAGCCGAGGGGAGAAAACAAGCACAGCACGAGAGGCTTTCTTCGGTGTGCTTGAATGCGGACGTCTTTAGGACTACCCTAGAGAATTTAGCCTAAGAGTCATAGCAAAGGATGGTCTCTCCCTTCAGGTCGCACAGAGAGAGAGAGAGAGAGAGAGAGAGAGAGACAGAGACAGAGAGACAGAGAGAGAGAGAGAGCTGTGCTGCCCATGGTTTGATCAGGCTGACAGAGCTCCGGCCCGGGGCAGAGCTCTGTGCTCATGAGCGGACGATCAGCTGTAAGGAACCCCAGCAGCAGCGTCCGCCCTTAAGTAGAGTGGCGTGTCCTATTCACAGCACACGTATCTCTTGGACTTAAAGCGCATTCACGGAGCACACCACGCACACCTCGGTTTTGTCATCCCACTCTGTGTGAGTTAGGAGAAAGTGACTCAGAGTGTTAGATCGTGAAGTTAGAGCTTCGGTAGCCCAGGTCCATTTCCGTTGCAGGTTTGACTTCAGCTTCGCTTGACATAAAGAGCAGCGCACTCGGCAGAGGCTCCTGCTCCTGCCCCTGCCCGCTTCGGGCCCACCGATCAGAACGCCCATCCGTCCTGCTTCCAAATGCTGTGCAGAGCGCCACTTGCTCTGCTGCCTCCCCTGAGGCTGGGCAGAAGACCTCTTCACAGTGTCCCTGTGTCTGGGAGTACAAGTACATATAAGAAGCTCACCTTGCACAGCAGTGTTTAGCTGTCAGTCTGGATATGTCTGAGCAGCGAATCACGGGGACTGGGACCGCCTCAGAGCCGTCTCTGCAGGACCGCAGCTCTGAGGCTTAGGGCCCATCCGACACGGCGCTGTGGAGCGGCTTTGCACACACCTCTTGCTGATGTGGCTTGGGGCCCGAAGCCGGTGTGCACCCACCTGGTTTTCAGAGCTCGGCCGGTTGCACGGCAGACCGTCTTGCATAGCACCCCCACGCCCCGCCCCGGCCCCACCCACCAGCCATCTACCCTGGACCTCTCTCTCAAGCAGCCGGGCAGTAGCAGAGAAAGAGAGCGCCCTTCGAAACTGCCGAGCTGAATTCATTGTACGCAAGCGTTCCTCTTGTCAGCCAGGCTGCCTCACCAGGGCCTTCAGGCTTAAATGGCCACACAGGCGAGCGTCTGCCGCTCAGCAAGAGAGAGCTGTGCACCGTGTACGCTTCATTCCAAGGCGCTCGGAGTGCAGACGCACAGGACCGGCACGGAAAGCACGTGGCATGCTCAGTTTCTGTGTCCACTCCAACCACTTCAGTGATCACTTGAATGGGGCATCCTGCACTGCTTTCTTTCGGTCACGTCAACTGGATCCAAAGCGGACTTGCCTCCACTGCTGTTACTTCAAAGCACCTTGTTCTGATCCCTCTCGTGTGCCTAGTCCTAATGCCCGTTCGAACGTCTGCGAGATAGAAGGAAGTACAGCGAGGACAGCCTCCTGCTGCATTGTTCACTTAGTGTTCCATGTCACAGGAGCAAGTGGCACGCAAGGGGAAAGCAGCCTGGTATTCTCTCAGGGAGGTTCTCCTCAAGGCACGGTGGATTGTGTCCCCGCAAGAGTGTGGCATGAGGCTCTCCTGCAGCAGTTCCCGACGCTTCCCTACAGTGGCATCTTCAGGGCATTGCTACTACTCACCGGGTCGAGGCGGCTCTGTGCGCCCTCTTCTAGTGCCCTCAAGAACAAGGCCCACCCACGGCATTACCAAGCCGAGGGGAGAAAACAAGCACAGCACGAGAGGCTTTCTTTGGTGTGCTTGAATGCGGACGTCTTTAGGACTACCCTAGAGAATTTAGCCTAAGAGTCATAGCAAAGGATGGTCTCTCCCTTCAGGTCGCACAGAGAGAGAGAGAGAGAGAGAGAGAGAGAGGGAGCTGTGCTGCCCATGGTTTGTTCAGGCTGACAGAGCTCCGGCCCGGGGCAGAGCTCTGTGCTCATGAGCGGACGATCAGCTGTAAGGAGCCCCAGCAGCAGCGTCCGCCCTTAAGTAGAGTGGCGTGTCCTATTCACAGCACACGTATCTCTTGGACTTAAAGCGCATTCACGGAGCACACCACGCACACCTCGGTTTTGTCATCCCACTCTGTGTGAGTTAGGAGAAAGTGACTCAGAGTGTTAGATCGTGAAGTTAGAGCTTCGGTAGCCCAGGTCCATTTCCGTTGC
>NW_026644992.1:0-42504 GCF_030020395.1 Manis pentadactyla | reverse complement strand
GAACTGTGGGCGAGGAAAACAAAGAATATTTTACTCAACCAACTTTTCCATAAAAAAAGTCACGCAATTTACAACATTTGATTCCTTTGCCTCTTTGTCATTCAGAAATAATACATCAAAACGAGTTTTTTCGTTCTCTCTTAATTTCGCAGGCATAGAGAGTAGTTGGTTCCTGCAAATAATCTTTCCTAAGATTTAAAAGAAATCGATAAAGAGAAAAATGATGAGTATGGAGAGAGACATGGTTGGTCAGTTCAAGCCTTTGATAAAAATTAAAATCCTCCTTTCTACAGTAAGTAGTGTAAATCGTTAGCAATAACACTTTCATTTTTATAAATACTATAGTGAGAGAGAGAGTAAAATAGTGGTTTATGGAAACACATACACTAGCATGAAGCTAGTGTTTTCTAGGACAAAGCCCTGCTTAGTGGCGTAGGTATTCATCGAGAGCTGGATCTCTCCGGAAGAAACTCAAAACGAATACACTGCTCGTGACCTTCTTTAGAGTCCCAAGTAGCATCTCCAGCCATAGGAGTAGCGTCCTAGCAAAATAAAACTTCTAAAACAATTTTTAATTACTTTATACTTCTTTTTTGGAGAAAACGCCTTTTTTGTTGAATGTTCGGAAAAATGTTTAAATACCTCTTTTTCCTTAAAAGAATCTTAGAGTGGCATGCAGCCTGAAGCTCTCTGGGCACTTGTGCAGCGAGACGCAGCAGTCCCCCACTCCTTTAATCTTTGGCGCCGGGCTCGGAATCATGGCATTTGACAACCTCACACAATGGGTGCCATGGATACAAGCACTGCTCTTGCTCCCGTCATGGATGACTGTTACGAACGAAATTCCAAGCGCCGTGCTTTTCCGACACACTTTGAATGTATTGCCTACTTTTCACTTCATAATCATTTAACAAGGAAGTCGGTTATACTGTCCCTTTATTTACCATTGAGGAAATCACTCGCCATGGTGAGGGTGAAATCATTTCCTGAAGTGCCCTGGCATTAAGGGACAGAAGTGTGTGATGTGAACGCACCACTCTCAATCTCTGAAACCTGTGGTCTTAGCCACTACATGCCCTTCAGTGCGATTAAAAAGGCATTTTTATACTTGATACCGATCACAATCTTCAGGCATGAACGCATAGTCGAAATGACGTTATGGAAGTCTTATGGAAAAAGCCAATGCATATACCCAGGGTCTACAGGGCAAAAAATGATCTATACTAAATCTTCTCAGAAATTCTCATCTTAAATAGGAATTCTGAGGAGGAGAAGTTTTGCTGAGATATCAAATGTAGTTAGTAGGAACAGCAGCTGTACTGACTGCGTTTTTACACCCTAAAACACTAAGAAGGAATCCGGAAAATCCGTTTTATGCTCCCCAGCACGCGGCGCTTTTGATTAAACTTCAAGTTTTCAGACATTTACCCTTTTTTGGATCCAGGTATAATTTTAAACAGTTATGTTTTATCAGCGTGGAAGACCTACCTTTGTCAGAAAAGGAACAGATTATTTTGGTGTCAAAATTCCCCTCACAAATGTCATTGTTCACATTTTTGCTTCTGCATTAATGAAAGAAGAATTTCAATAGGCGTTTCCTGTATTGCGAGATCTATTCTGACTGCAGGATTTCAAAGAACGAGAAATGGATTGTTAGGGAAATCTGAAGCTTGTATTAACAGTTCAATTCGCTGAGCAGTCAAAAGAACTGTGGGCGAGGAAAACAAAGAATATTTTACTCAACCAACTTTTCCATAAAAAAGTCACGCAATTTACAACATTTGATTCCTTTGCCTCTTTGTCATTCAGAAATAATACATCAAACGAGTTTTTTTCGTTCTCTCTTAATTTCGCAGGCATAGAGAGTAGTTGGTTCCTGCAAATAATCTTTCCTAAGATTTAAAGAAATCGATAAAGAGAGGGGGGGAAAATGATGAGTATGGAGAGAGACATGGTGTCAGTTCAAGCCTTTGATAAAATTTAAAATCCTCCTTTCTACAGTAAGTAGTGTAAATCGTTAGCAATAACACTTTCATTTTTATAAATACTATAGTGAGAGAGAGAGTAAAATAAGTGGTTTATGGAAACACATACACTAGCATGAAGCTAGTGTATTCTAGACTAAGCCTGCTTAGTGCGTAGGTAATCATCGAGAGCTGGTATCTCTCCGGAAGAAACTCAAAACGAATACACTGCTCCGTGACCTTCTTTAGAGTCCCAAGTAGGCATCTCCAGCCATAGGAGTAGCGTCCTAGCAAAATAAAACTTCTAAAACAATTTTTAATTTACTTTATACTTCTTTTTGGAGAAAACGCCTTTTTTGTGAATGTTCGGAAAAATGTTTAAATACCTCTTTTTCCTTAAAAGAATCTTAGAGTGGCATGCAGCCTGAAGCTCTCTGGGCACTTGTGCAGCGAGACGCAGCAGTCCCACTCCCTTTAATCTTTGGCGCCGGCTCGGAATCATGGCATATGACAACCTCACACAATGGGTGCCATGGATACAAGCACTGCTCTTGCTCCCGTCATGGATGACTGTTACGAACGAAATTCCAAGCGCCGTGCTTTTTCCGACACACTTTGAATGTATTGCCTACTTTTCACTTCATAATCATTTAACAAGGAATGTCGGTTATACTGTCCCTTTATTACCATTGAGGAAATCACTCGCCATGGTGAGGTGAAATCATTTCCTGAAGTGCCCTGGCATTAAGGACAGAAGTGTGTGATGTGAACGCACCACTCTCAATCTCTGAAACCTGTGGTCTTAGCCACTACATTGCCCTTCAGTGCGATTAAAAGGCATTTTTATACTTGATACCGATCACAATCTTCAGGCATGAACGCATAGTCGAACATGACCGTTATGAAGTCTTATGGAAAAGCCAATGCATATACCCAGGGTCTACAGGGCAAAAAATGATCTATACTAAATCTTCTCAGAAATTCTCTATCTTAAATAGGAATTCTGAGGGGAGAAGTTTTGCTGAGATATCAAATGTAGTTAGTAGGAACAGCAGCTGTACTGACTGCGTTTTTTACACCCCTAAAAACACCTAAGAAGGAATCCGGAAAATCCGTTTTATGCTCCCCAGCACGCGGCCGCTTTTGATTAACTTCAAGTTTTCAGACATTTACCCTTTTTTGGATCCAGGTATAATTTTAAAACAGTTATGTTTTATTCAGCGTGGAAGACCTACCTTTGTCAGAAAAGGAACAGATTATTTTGTGTCAAAATTCCCCTCACAAATGTCATTGTTCACATTTTTGCTTCTGCATTAATGAAAGAAGAATTTCAATAGGCGTTTCCTGTATTGCGAGATCTATTCTGACTGCAGGATTTCAAAGAACGAGAAATGGATTGTTAGGGAAATCTGAAGCTTGTATTAACAGTTCAATTCGCTGAGCAGTCAAAAGAACTGTGGGCGAGGAAACAAAGAATATTTTACTCAACCAACTTTTCCATAAAAAAAGTCACGCAATTTACAACATTTTGATTCCTTTGCCTCTTTGTCATTCAGAAATAATACATCAAAACGAGTTTTTTCGTTCTCTCTTAATTTCGCAGGCATAGAGAGTAGTTTGGTTCCTGCAAATAATCTTTCCTAAGATTTAAAAGAAATCGTAATAAAGAGAAAAATGATGAGTATGGAGAGAGACATGGTGTCAGTTCAAGCCTTTGATAAAAATTAAAATCCTCCTTTCTACAGTAAGTAGTGTAAATCGTTAGCAATAACACTTTCATTTTTATAAATACTATAGTGAGAGAGAGAGTAAATAGTGGTTTATGGAAACACATACACTAGCATGAAGCTAGTGTATTCTAGGACTAAGCCTGCTTAGTGCGTAGGTAATCATCGAGAGCTGGTATCTCTCCGGAAGAAACTCAAAACGAATACACTGCTCCGTGACCTTCTTTAGAGTCCCAAGTAGCATCTCCAGCCATAGGAGTAGCGTCCTAGCAAAATAAAACTTCTAAAACAATTTTTAATTTACTTTATACTTCTTTTTTGGAGAAAACGCCTTTTTTGTGAATGTTCGGAAAAATGTTTAAATACCTCTTTTTCCTTAAAAGAATCTTAGAGTGGCATGCAGCCTGAAGCTCTCTGGGCACTTGTGCAGCGAGACGCAGCAGTCCCCACTCCCCTTTAATCTTTGGCGCCGGGCTCGGAATCATGGCATTTGACAACCTCACACAATGGGTGCCATGGATACAAGCACTGCTCTTGCTCCCGTCATGGATGACTGTTACGAACGAAATTCCAAGCGCCGTGCTTTTTCCGACACAACTTTGAATGTATTGCCTACTTTTCACTTCATAATCATTTAACAAGGAATGTCGGTTATACTGTCCCTTTATTACCATTGAGAAATCACTCGCCATGGTGAGGTGAAATCATTTCCTGAAGTGCCCTGGCATTAAGGGACAGAAGTGTGTGATGTGAACGCACCACTCTCAATCTCTGAAACCTGTGGTCTTAGCCACTACATGCCCTTCAGTGCGATTAAAAAGGCATTTTTATACTTGATACCGATCACAATCTTCAGGCATGAACGCATAGTCGAAATGACGTTATGGAAGTCTTATGGAAAAAGCCAATGCATATACCCAGGGTCTACAGGGCAAAAAAATTGATCTATACTAAATCTTCTCAGAAATTCTCATCTTAAATAGGAATTCTGAGGGGAGAAGTTTTGCTGAGATATCAAATGTAGTTAGTAGGAACAGCAGCTGTACTGACTGCGTTTTTACACCCTAAAACACTAAGAAGGAATCCGGAAAATCCGTTTATGCTCCCCAGCACGCGGCGCCTTTTGATTAAACTTCAAGTTTTCAGACATTTACCCTTTTTTGGATCCAGGTATAATTTTAAAACAGTTATGTTTTATCAGCGTGGAAGACCTACCTTTGTCAGAAAAGGAACAGATTATTTTGGTGTCAAAATTCCCCTCACAAATGTCATTGTTCACATTTTTGCTTCTGCATTAATGAAAGAAGAATTCAATAGGCGTTCCTGTATTGCGAGATCTATTCTGACTGCAGGATTTCAAAGAACGAGAAATGGATTGTTAGGAAATCTGAAGCTTGTATTAACAGTTCAATTCGCTGAGCAGTCAAAAGAACTGTGGGCGAGGAAAACAAAGAATATTTTACTCAACCAACTTTTCCATAAAAAAAGTCACGCAATTTACAACATTTGATTCCTTTGCCTCTTTGTCATTCAGAAATAATACATCAAAACGAGTTTTTTCGTTCTCTCTTAATTTCGCAGGCATAGAGAGTAGTTGGTTCCTGCAAATAATCTTTCCTAAGATTTAAAAGAAATCGATAAAGAGAAAATGATGAGTATGGAGAGAGACATGGTGTCAGTTCAAGCCTTTGATAAAAATTAAAATCCTCCTTTCTACAGTAAGTAGTGTAAATCGTTAGCAATAACACTTTCATTTTTATAAATACTATAGTGAGAGAGAGAGTAAAATAGTGGTTTATGGAAACACATACACTAGCATGAAGCTAGTGTATTCTAGGACTAAGCCTGCTTAGTGCGTAGGTAATCATCGAGAGCTGGTATCTCTCCGGAAGAAACTCAAAACGAATACACTGCTCCGTGACCTTCTTTAGAGTCCCAAGTAGCATCTCCAGCATAGGAGTAGCGTCCTAGCAAAATAAAACTTCTAAAACAATTTTTAATTTACTTTATACTTCTTTTTGGAGAAAACGCCCTTTTTTGTGAATGTTCGGAAAAATGTTTAAATACCTCTTTTTCCTTAAAAGAATCTTAGAGTGGCATGCAGCCTGAAGCTCTCTGGGCACTTGTGCAGCGAGACGCAGCAGTCCCCACTCCCCTTTAATCTTTGGCGCCGGGCTCGGAATCATGGCATTTGACAACCTCACACAATGGGTGCCATGGATACAAGCACTGCTCTTGCTCCCGTCATGGATGACTGTTACGAACGAAATTCCAAGCGCCGTGCTTTTTCCGACACACTTTGAAGTATTGCCTACTTTTCACTTCATAATCATTTAACAAGGAATGTCGGTTATACTGTCCCTTTATTACCATTGAGGAAATCACTCGCCATGGTGAGGTGAAATCATTTCCTGAAGTGCCCTGGCATTAAGGGACAGAAGTGTGTGATGTGAACGCACACTCTCAATCTCTGAAACCTGTGGTCTTAGCCACTACATGCCCTTCAGTGCGATTTAAAAAGGCATTTTTATACTTGATACCGATCACAATCTTCAGGCATGAACGCATAGTCGAAATGACGTTATGGAAGTCTTATGGAAAAAGCCAATGCATATACCCAGGGTCTACAGGGCAAAAAATGATCTATACTAAATCTTCTCAGAAATTCTCATCTTAAATAGGAATTCTGAGGGGAGAAGTTTTGCTGAGATATCAAATGTAGTTAGTAGGAACAGCAGCTGTACTGACTGCGTTTTTACACCCTAAAACACTAAGAAGGAATCCGGAAAATCCGTTTTATGCTCCCCAGCACGCGGCGCTTTTGATTAAACTTCAAGTTTTCAGACATTTACCCTTTTTTGGATCCAGGTATAATTTTAAAACAGTTATGTTTTATCAGCGTGGAAGACCTACCTTTGTCAGAAAAGGAACAGATTATTTTGGTGTCAAAATTCCCCTCACAAATGTCATTGTTCACATTTTTGCTTCTGCATTAATGAAAGAAGAATTTCAATAGGCGTTTCCTGTATTGCGAGATCTATTCTGACTGCAGGATTTCAAAGAACGAGAAATGGATTGTTAGGGAAATCTGAAGCTTGTATTAACAGTTCAATTCGCTGAGCAGTCAAAAGAACTGTGGGCGAGGAAAACAAAGAATATTTTACTCAACCAACTTTTCCATAAAAAAGTCACGCAATTTACAACATTTGATTCCTTTGCCTCTTTGTCATTCAGAAATAATACATCAAAACGAGTTTTTTCGTTCTCTCTTAATTTCGCAGGCATAGAGAGTAGTTGGTTCCTGCAAATAATCTTTCCTAAGATTTAAAAGAAATCGATAAAGAGAAAAATGATGAGTATGGAGAGAGACATGGTGTCAGTTCAAGGCCTTGATAAAAATTAAAATCCTCCTTTCTACAGTAAGTAGTGTAAATCGTTAGCAATAACACTTCATTTTTAAAAATACTATAGTGAGAGAGAGAGTAAAATAGTGGTTTATGGAAACACATACACTAGCATGAAGCTAGTGTATTCTAGGACTAAGCCTGCTTAGTGCGTAGGTAATCATCGAGAGCTGGTATCTCTCGGAAGAAACTCAAAACGAATACACTGCTCGTGACCTCTTTAGAGTCCCAAAGTAGCATCTCCAGCCATAGGAGTAGCGTCCTAGCAAAATAAAACTTCTAAAACAATTTTTAATTTACTTTATACTTCTTTTTTGGAGGAAAACGCCTTTTTTGTGAATGTTCCGGAAAAATGTTTAAATACCTCTTTTTCCTTAAAAGAATCTTAGAGTGGCATGCAGCCTGAAGCTCTCTGGGCACTTGTGCAGCGAGACGCAGCAGTCCCCACTCCCCTTTAATCTTTGGCGCCGGGGCTCGGAATCATGGCATTTGACAACCTCACACAATGGGTGCCATGGATACAAGCACTGCTCTTGCTCCCGTCATGGATGACTGTTACGAACGAAATTCCAAGCGCCGTGCTTTTTCGACACACTTTGAATGTATTGCCTACTTTTCACTTCATAATCATTTAACAAGGAATGTCGGTTATACTGTCCCTTTATTACCATTGAGGAAATCACTCGCCATGGTGAGGTGAAATCATTTCCTGAAGTGCCCTGGCATTAAGGGACAGAAGTGTGTGATGTGAACGCACCACTCTCAATCCTCTGAAACCTGTGGTCTTAGCCACTACATGCCCTTCAGTGCGATTAAAAAGGCATTTTTATACTTGATACCGATCACAATCTTCAGGCATGAACGCATAGTCGAAATGACGTTATGGAAGTCTTATGGAAAAAGCCAATGCATATACCCAGGGTCTACAGGGCAAAAAATGATCTATACTAAATCTTCTCAGAAATTCTCATCTTAAATAGGAATTCTGAGGGGAGAAGTTTTGCTGAGATATCAAATGTAGTTAGTAGGAACAGCAGCTGTACTGACTGCGTTTTTACACCCTAAAACACTAAGAAGGAATCCGGAAAATCCGTTTTATGCTCCCAGCACGCGGCGCTTTTGATTAAACTTCAGTGTTTCAGACATTTACCCTTTTTTGGATCCAGGTATAATTTTAAAACAGTTATGTTTTATTCAGCGTGGAAGACCTACCTTTGTCAGAAAAGGGAACAGATTATTTAGGTGTCAAATTCCCTCACAATGTCATGTGTCCATTTTTGCTTCTGCATTAATGAAAGAAGAATTTCAATAGGCGTTTCCTGTATTGCGAGATCTATTCTGACATGCAGGATTTCAAATGAACGAGAAATGGATTGTTAGGGAAATCTGAAGCTTGTATTAACAGTTCAATTCGCTGAGCAGTCAAAAGAACTGTGGGCGAGGAAAACAAAGAATATTTTACTCAACCAACTTTTCCATAAAAAAAGTCACGCAATTTACAACATTTGATTCCTTTGCCTCTTTGTCATTCAGAAATAATACATCAAAACGAGTTTTTTCGTTCTCTCTTAATTTCGCAGGCATAGAGAGTAGTTGGTTCCTGCAAATAATCTTTCCTAAGATTTAAAAGAAATCGATAAAGAGAAAAAATGATGAGTATGGAGAGAGACATGGTGTCAGTCAAGCCTTTGATAAAAATTAAAATCCTCCTTTCTACAGTAAGTAGTGTAAATCGTTAGCAATAACACTTTCATTTTATAAATACTATAGTGAGAGAGAGAGTAAAATAGTGGTTTATGGAAACACATACACTAGCATGAAGCTAGTGTATTCTAGACTAAGCCTGCTTAGTGCGTAGGTAATCATCGAGAGCTGGTATCTCTCCGGAAGAAACTCAAAACGAATACACTGCTCCGTGACCTTCTTTAGAGTCCCAAGTAGCATCTCCAGCCATAGGAGTAGCGTCCTAGCAAAATAAAACTTCTAAAACAATTTTTAATTTACTTTATACTTCTTTTTTGGAGAAAACGCCTTTTTTGTGAATGTTCGGAAAAATGTTTAAATACCTCTTTTTCCTTAAAAGAATCTTAGAGTGGCATGCAGCCTGAAGCTCTCTGGGCACTTGTGCAGCGAGACGCAGCAGTCCCCACTCCCCTTTAATCTTTGGCGCCGGCTCGGAATCATGGCATTTGACAACCTCACACAATGGGTGCCATGGATACAAGCACTGCTCTTGCTCCCGTCATGGATGACTGTTACGAACGAAATTCCAAGCGCCGTGCTTTTTCGACACACTTTGAATGTATTGCCTACTTTTCACTTCATAATCATTTAACAAGGAATGTCGGTTATACTGTCCCTTTATTACCATTGAGGAAATCACTCGCCATGGTGAGGTGAAATCATTTCCTGAAGTGCCCTGGCATTAAGGGACAGAAGTGTGTGATGTGAACGCACCACTCTCAATCTCTGAAACCTGTGGTCTTAGCCACTACATGCCCTTCAGTGCGATTAAAAAGGCATTTTTATACTTGATACCGATCACAATCTTCAGGCATGAACGCATAGTCGAAATGACGTTATGGAAGTCTTATGGAAAAAGCCAATGCATATACCCAGGGTCTACAGGGCAAAAAATGATCTATACTAAATCTTCTCAGAAATTCTCATCTTAAATAGGAATTCTGAGGGGAGAAGTTTTGCTGAGATATCAAATGTAGTTAGTAGGACAGCAGCTGTACTGACTGCGTTTTTACACCCTAAAACACTAAGAAGGAATCCGGAAAATCCGTTTTATGCTCCCCAGCACGCGGCGCTTTTGATTAAACTTCAAGTTTTCAGACATTTACCCTTTTTTGGATCCAGGTATAATTTTAAAACAGTTATGTTTTATTCAGCGTGGAAGACCTACCTTTGTCAGAAAAGGAACAGATTATTTTGGTGTCAAAATTCCCCTCACAAATGTCATTGTTCACATTTTTGCTTCTGCATTAATGAAAGAAGAATTTCAATAGGCGTTTCCTGTATTGCGAGATCTATTCTGACTGCAGGATTTCAAAGAACGAGAAATGGATTGTTAGGGAAATCTGAAGCTTGTATTAACAGTTCAATTCGCTGAGCAGTCAAAGAACTGTGGGCGAGGAAAACAAAGAATATTTACTCAACCAACTTTTCCATAAAAAAAGTCACGCAATTTACAACATTTGATTCCTTTGCCTCTTTGTCATTCAGAAATAATACATCAAAACGAGTTTTTTTCGTTCTCTCTTAATTTCGCAGGCATAGAGAGTAGTTGGTTCCTGCAAATAATCTTTCCTAAGATTTAAAAGAAATCGATAAAGAGAAAAATGATGAGTATGGAGAGAGACATGGTGTCAGTTCAAGCCTTTGATAAAAATTAAAATCCTCCTTTCTACAGTAAGTAGTGTAAATCGTTAGCAATAACACTTTCATTTTTATAAATACTATAGTGAGAGAGAGAGTAAAATAGTGGTTTATGGAACACATACACTAGCATGAAGCTAGTGTATTCTAGGACTAAGCCTGCTTAGTGCGTAGGTAATCATCGAGAGCTGGTATCTCTCCGGAAGAAACTCAAAACGAATACACTGCTCCGTGACCTTCTTTAGAGTCCCAAGTAGCATCTCCAGCCATAGAGTAGCGTCCTAGCAAAATAAAACTTCTAAAACAATTTTTAATTTACTTTATACTTCTTTTTTGGAGAAAACGCCTTTTTTTGTGAATGTTCGGAAAATGTTTAAATACCTCTTTTTCCTTAAAAGAATCTTAGAGTGGCATGCAGCCTGAAGCTCTCTGGGCACTTGTGCAGCGAGACGCAGCAGTCCCCACTCCCCTTTAATCTTTGGCGCCGGGCTCGGAATCATGGCATTTGACAACCTCACACAATGGGTGCCATGGATACAAGCACTGCTCTTGCTCCCGTCATGGATGACTGTTACGAACGAAATTCCAAGCGCCGTGCTTTTTCCGACACACTTGAATGTATTGCCTACTTTTCACTTCATAATCATTTAACAAGGAATGTCGGTTATACTGTCCCCTTTATTACCATGAGGAAATCACTCGCCATGGTGAGGTGAAATCATTTCCTGAAGTGCCCTGGCATTAAGGGACAGAAGTGTGTGATGTGAACGCACCACTCTCAATCTCTGAAACCTGTGGTCTTAGCCACTACATGCCCTTCAGTGCGATTAAAAAGGCATTTTTATACTTGATACCGATCACAATCTTCAGGCATGAACGCATAGTCGAAATGACGTTATGGAAGTCTTATGGAAAAAGCCAATGCATATACCCAGGGTCTACAGGGCAAAAAATGATCTATACTAAATCTTCTCAGAAATTCTCATCTTAAATAGGAATTCTGAGGGGAGAAGTTTTGCTGAGATATCAAATGTAGTTAGTAGGAACAGCAGCTGTACTGACTGCGTTTTTACACCCTAAAACACTAAGAAGGAATCCGGAAAATCCGTTTTATGCTCCCCAGCACGCGGCGCTTTTGATTAAACTTCAAGTTTTCAGACATTTACCCTTTTTTGGATCCAGGTATAATTTTAAAACAGTTATGTTTTATTCAGCGTGGAAGACCTACCTTTGTCAGAAAAGGAACAGATTATTTTGGTGTCAAAATTCCCCTCACAAATGTCATTGTTCACATTTTTGCTTCTGCATTAATGAAAGAAGAATTTCAATAGGCGTTTCCTGTATTGCGAGATCTATTCTGACTGCAGGATTTCAAAGAACGAGAAATGGATTGTTAGGGAAATCTGAAGCTTGTATTAACAGTTCAATTCGCTGAGCAGTCAAAAGAACTGTGGGCGAGGAAAACAAAGAATATTTTACTCAACCAACTTTTCCATAAAAAAAGTCACGCAATTTACAACATTTGATTCCTTTGCCTCTTTGTCATTCAGAAATAATACATCAAAACGAGTTTTTTCGTTCTCTCTTAATTTCGCAGGCATAGAGAGTAGTTGGTTCCTGCAAATAATCTTTCCTAAGATTTAAAAGAAATCGATAAAGAGAAAAATGATGAGTATGGAGAGAGACATGGTGTCAGTTCAAGCCTTTGATAAAAATTAAAATCCTCCTTTCTACAGTAAGTAGTGTAAATCGTTAGCAATAACACTTTCATTTTTATAAATACTATAGTGAGAGAGAGAGTAAAATAGTGGTTTATGGAAACACATACACTAGCATGAAGCTAGTGTATTCTAGGACTAAGCCTGCTTAGTGCGTAGGTAATCATCGAGAGCTGGTATCTCTCCGGAAGAAACTCAAAACGAATACACTGCTCCGTGACCTTCTTTAGAGTCCCAAGTAGCATCTCCAGCCATAGGAGTAGCGTCCTAGCAAAATAAAACTTCTAAAACAATTTTTAAATTACTTTATACTTCTTTTTTGGAGAAAACGCCTTTTTTGTGAATGTTCGGAAAAATGTTTAAATACCTCTTTTTCCTTAAAAGAATCTTAGAGTGGCATGCAGCCTGAAGCTCTCTGGGCACTTGTGCAGCGAGACGCAGCAGTCCCCACTCCCCTTTAATCTTTGGCGCCGGGCTCGGAATCATGGCATTTGACAACCTCACACAATGGGTGCCATGGATACAAGCACTGCTCTTGCTCCCGTCATGGATGACTGTTACGAACGAAATTCCAAGCGCCGTGCTTTTTCCGACACACTTTGAATGTATTGCCTACTTTTCACTTCATAATCATTTAACAAGGAATGTCGGTTATACTGTCCCTTTATTACCATTGAGGAAATCACTCGCCATGGTGAGGTGAAATCATTTCCTGAAGTGCCCTGGCATTAAGGGACAGAAGTGTGTGATGTGAACGCACCACTCTCAATCTCTGAAACCTGTGGTCTTAGCCACTACATGCCCTTCAGTGCGATTAAAAAGGCATTTTTATACTTGATACCGATCACAATCTTCAGGCATGAACGCATAGTCGAAATGACGTTATGGAAGTCTTATGGAAAAAGCCAATGCATATACCCAGGGTCTACAGGGCAAAAAATGATCTATACTAAATCTTCTCAGAAATTCTCATCTTAAATAGGAATTCTGAGGGGAGAAGTTTTGCTGAGATATCAAATGTAGTTAGTAGGAACAGCAGCTGTACTGACTGCGTTTTTACACCCTAAAACACTAAGAAGGAATCCGGAAAATCCGTTTTATGCTCCCCAGCACGCGGCGCTTTTGATTAAACTTCAAGTTTTCAGACATTTACCCTTTTTTGGATCCAGGTATAATTTTAAAACAGTTATGTTTTATTCAGCGTGGAAGACCTACCTTTGTCAGAAAAGGAACAGATTATTTTGGTGTCAAAATTCCCCTCACAAATGTCATTGTTCACATTTTTGCTTCTGCATTAATGAAAGAAGAATTTCAATAGGCGTTTCCTGTATTGCGAGATCTATTCTGACTGCAGGATTTCAAAGAACGAGAAATGGATTGTTAGGGAAATCTGAAGCTTGTATTAACAGTTCAATTCGCTGAGCAGTCAAAAGAACTGTGGGCGAGGAAAACAAAGAATATTTTACTCAACCAACTTTTCCATAAAAAAAGTCACGCAATTTACAACATTTGATTCCTTTGCCTCTTTGTCATTCAGAAATAATACATCAAAACGAGTTTTTTCGTTCTCTCTTAATTTCGCAGGCATAGAGAGTAGTTGGTTCCTGCAAATAATCTTTCCTAAGATTTAAAAGAAATCGATAAAGAGAAAAATGATGAGTATGGAGAGAGACATGGTGTCAGTTCAAGCCTTTGATAAAAATTAAAATCCTCCTTTCTACAGTAAGTAGTGTAAATCGTTAGCAATAACACTTTCATTTTTATAAATACTATAGTGAGAGAGAGAGTAAAATAGTGGTTTATGGAAACACATACACTAGCATGAAGCTAGTGTATTCTAGGACTAAGCCTGCTTAGTGCGTAGGTAATCATCGAGAGCTGGTATCTCTCCGGAAGAAACTCAAAACGAATACACTGCTCCGTGACCTTCTTTAGAGTCCCAAGTAGCATCTCCAGCCATAGGAGTAGCGTCCTAGCAAAATAAAACTTCTAAAACAATTTTTAATTTACTTTATACTTCTTTTTTGGAGAAAACGCCTTTTTTGTGAATGTTCGGAAAAATGTTTAAATACCTCTTTTTCCTTAAAAGAATCTTAGAGTGGCATGCAGCCTGAAGCTCTCTGGGCACTTGTGCAGCGAGACGCAGCAGTCCCCACTCCCCTTTAATCTTTGGCGCCGGGCTCGGAATCATGGCATTTGACAACCTCACACAATGGGTGCCATGGATACAAGCACTGCTCTTGCTCCCGTCATGGATGACTGTTACGAACGAAATTCCAAGCGCCGTGCTTTTTCCGACACACTTTGAATGTATTGCCTACTTTTCACTTCATAATCATTTAACAAGGAATGTCGGTTATACTGTCCCTTTATTACCATTGAGGAAATCACTCGCCATGGTGAGGTGAAATCATTTCCTGAAGTGCCCTGGCATTAAGGGACAGAAGTGTGTGATGTGAACGCACCACTCTCAATCTCTGAAACCTGTGGTCTTAGCCACTACATGCCCTTCAGTGCGATTAAAAAGGCATTTTTATACTTGATACCGATCACAATCTTCAGGCATGAACGCATAGTCGAAATGACGTTATGGAAGTCTTATGGAAAAAGCCAATGCATATACCCAGGGTCTACAGGGCAAAAAATGATCTATACTAAATCTTCTCAGAAATTCTCATCTTAAATAGGAATTCTGAGGGGAGAAGTTTTGCTGAGATATCAAATGTAGTTAGTAGGAACAGCAGCTGTACTGACTGCGTTTTTACACCCTAAAACACTAAGAAGGAATCCGGAAAATCCGTTTTATGCTCCCCAGCACGCGGCGCTTTTGATTAAACTTCAAGTTTTCAGACATTTACCCTTTTTTGGATCCAGGTATAATTTTAAAACAGTTATGTTTTATTCAGCGTGGAAGACCTACCTTTGTCAGAAAAGGAACAGATTATTTTGGTGTCAAAATTCCCCTCACAAATGTCATTGTTCACATTTTTGCTTCTGCATTAATGAAAGAAGAATTTCAATAGGCGTTTCCTGTATTGCGAGATCTATTCTGACTGCAGGATTTCAAAGAACGAGAAATGGATTGTTAGGGAAATCTGAAGCTTGTATTAACAGTTCAATTCGCTGAGCAGTCAAAAGAACTGTGGGCGAGGAAAACAAAGAATATTTTACTCAACCAACTTTTCCATAAAAAAAGTCACGCAATTTACAACATTTGATTCCTTTGCCTCTTTGTCATTCAGAAATAATACATCAAAACGAGTTTTTTCGTTCTCTCTTAATTTCGCAGGCATAGAGAGTAGTTGGTTCCTGCAAATAATCTTTCCTAAGATTTAAAAGAAATCGATAAAGAGAAAAATGATGAGTATGGAGAGAGACATGGTGTCAGTTCAAGCCTTTGATAAAAATTAAAATCCTCCTTTCTACAGTAAGTAGTGTAAATCGTTAGCAATAACACTTTCATTTTTATAAATACTATAGTGAGAGAGAGAGTAAAATAGTGGTTTATGGAAACACATACACTAGCATGAAGCTAGTGTATTCTAGGACTAAGCCTGCTTAGTGCGTAGGTAATCATCGAGAGCTGGTATCTCTCCGGAAGAAACTCAAAACGAATACACTGCTCCGTGACCTTCTTTAGAGTCCCAAGTAGCATCTCCAGCCATAGGAGTAGCGTCCTAGCAAAATAAAACTTCTAAAACAATTTTTAATTTACTTTATACTTCTTTTTTGGAGAAAACGCCTTTTTGGTGAATGTTCGGAAAAATGTTTAAATACCACTTTTTCCTTAAAAGAATCTTAGAGTGGCATGCAGCCTGAAGCTCTCTGGGCACTTGTGCAGCGAGACGCAGCAGTCCCCACTCCCCTTTAATCTTTGGCGCCGGGCTCGGAATCATGGCATTTGACAACCTCACACAATGGGTGCCATGGATACAAGCACTGCTCTTGCTCCCGTCATGGATGACTGTTACGAACGAAATTCCAAGCGCCGTGCTTTTTCCGACACACTTTGAATGTATTGCCTACTTTTCACTTCATAATCATTTAACAAGGAATGTCGGTTATACTGTCCCTTTATTACCATTGAGGAAATCACTCGCCATGGTGAGGTGAAATCATTTCCTGAAGTGCCCTGGCATTAAGGGACAGAAGTGTGTGATGTGAACGCACCACTCTCAATCTCTGAAACCTGTGGTCTTAGCCACTACATGCCCTTCAGTGCGATTAAAAAGGCATTTTTATACTTGATACCGATCACAATCTTCAGGCATGAACGCATAGTCGAAATGACGTTATGGAAGTCTTATGGAAAAAGCCAATGCATATACCCAGGGTCTACAGGGCAAAAAATGATCTATACTAAATCTTCTCAGAAATTCTCATCTTAAATAGGAATTCTGAGGGGAGAAGTTTTGCTGAGATATCAAATGTAGTTAGTAGGAACAGCAGCTGTACTGACTGCGTTTTTACACCCTAAAACACTAAGAAGGAATCCGGAAAATCCGTTTTATGCTCCCCAGCACGCGGCGCTTTTGATTAAACTTCAAGTTTTCAGACATTTACCCTTTTTTGGATCCAGGTATAATTTTAAAACAGTTATGTTTTATTCAGCGTGGAAGACCTACCTTTGTCAGAAAAGGAACAGATTATTTTGGTGTCAAAATTCCCCTCACAAATGTCATTGTTCACATTTTTGCTTCTGCATTAATGAAAGAAGAATTTCAATAGGCGTTTCCTGTATTGCGAGATCTATTCTGACTGCAGGATTTCAAAGAACGAGAAATGGATTGTTAGGGAAATCTGAAGCTTGTATTAACAGTTCAATTCGCTGAGCAGTCAAAAGAACTGTGGGCGAGGAAAACAAAGAATATTTTACTCAACCAACTTTTCCATAAAAAAAGTCACGCAATTTACAACATTTGATTCCTTTGCCTCTTTGTCATTCAGAAATAATACATCAAAACGAGTTTTTTCGTTCTCTCTTAATTTCGCAGGCATAGAGAGTAGTTGGTTCCTGCAAATAATCTTTCCTAAGATTTAAAAGAAATCGATAAAGAGAAAAATGATGAGTATGGAGAGAGACATGGTGTCAGTTCAAGCCTTTGATAAAAATTAAAATCCTCCTTTCTACAGTAAGTAGTGTAAATCGTTAGCAATAACACTTTCATTTTTATAAATACTATAGTGAGAGAGAGAGTAAAATAGTGGTTTATGGAAACACATACACTAGCATGAAGCTAGTGTATTCTAGGACTAAGCCTGCTTAGTGCGTAGGTAATCATCGAGAGCTGGTATCTCTCCGGAAGAAACTCAAAACGAATACACTGCTCCGTGACCTTCTTTAGAGTCCCAAGTAGCATCTCCAGCCATAGGAGTAGCGTCCTAGCAAAATAAAACTTCTAAAACAATTTTTAATTTACTTTATACTTCTTTTTTGGAGAAAACGCCTTTTTGGTGAATGTTCGGAAAAATGTTTAAATACCTCTTTTTCCTTAAAAGAATCTTAGAGTGGCATGCAGCCTGAAGCTCTCTGGGCACTTGTGCAGCGAGACGCAGCAGTCCCCACTCCCCTTTAATCTTTGGCGCCGGGCTCGGAATCATGGCATTTGACAACCTCACACAATGGGTGCCATGGATACAAGCACTGCTCTTGCTCCCGTCATGGATGACTGTTACGAACGAAATTCCAAGCGCCGTGCTTTTTCCGACACACTTTGAATGTATTGCCTACTTTTCACTTCATAATCATTTAACAAGGAATGTCGGTTATACTGTCCCTTTATTACCATTGAGGAAATCACTCGCCATGGTGAGGTGAAATCATTTCCTGAAGTGCCCTGGCATTAAGGGACAGAAGTGTGTGATGTGAACGCACCACTCTCAATCTCTGAAACCTGTGGTCTTAGCCACTACATGCCCTTCAGTGCGATTAAAAAGGCATTTTTATACTTGATACCGATCACAATCTTCAGGCATGAACGCATAGTCGAAATGACGTTATGGAAGTCTTATGGAAAAAGCCAATGCATATACCCAGGGTCTACAGGGCAAAAAATGATCTATACTAAATCTTCTCAGAAATTCTCATCTTAAATAGGAATTCTGAGGGGAGAAGTTTTGCTGAGATATCAAATGTAGTTAGTAGGAACAGCAGCTGTACTGACTGCGTTTTTACACCCTAAAACACTAAGAAGGAATCCGGAAAATCCGTTTTATGCTCCCCAGCACGCGGCGCTTTTGATTAAACTTCAAGTTTTCAGACATTTACCCTTTTTTGGATCCAGGTATAATTTTAAAACAGTTATGTTTTATTCAGCGTGGAAGACCTACCTTTGTCAGAAAAGGAACAGATTATTTTGGTGTCAAAATTCCCCTCACAAATGTCATTGTTCACATTTTTGCTTCTGCATTAATGAAAGAAGAATTTCAATAGGCGTTTCCTGTATTGCGAGATCTATTCTGACTGCAGGATTTCAAAGAACGAGAAATGGATTGTTAGGGAAATCTGAAGCTTGTATTAAAAGTTCAATTCGCTGAGCAGTCAAAAGAACTGTGGGCGAGGAAAACAAAGAATATTTTACTCAACCAACTTTTCCATAAAAAAAGTCACGCAATTTACAACATTTGATTCCTTTGCCTCTTTGTCATTCAGAAATAATACATCAAAACGAGTTTTTTCGTTCTCTCTTAATTTCGCAGGCATAGAGAGTAGTTGGTTCCTGCAAATAATCTTTCCTAAGATTTAAAAGAAATCGATAAAGAGAAAAATGATGAGTATGGAGAGAGACATGGTGTCAGTTCAAGCCTTTGATAAAAATTAAAATCCTCCTTTCTACAGTAAGTAGTGTAAATCGTTAGCAATAACACTTTCATTTTTATAAATACTATAGTGAGAGAGAGAGTAAAATAGTGGTTTATGGAAACACATACACTAGCATGAAGCTAGTGTATTCTAGGACTAAGCCTGCTTAGTGCGTAGGTAATCATCGAGAGCTGGTATCTCTCCGGAAGAAACTCAAAACGAATACACTGCTCCGTGACCTTCTTTAGAGTCCCAAGTAGCATCTCCAGCCATAGGAGTAGCGTCCTAGCAAAATAAAACTTCTAAAACAATTTTTAATTTACTTTATACTTCTTTTTTGGAGAAAACGCCTTTTTGGTGAATGTTCGGAAAAATGTTTAAATACCTCTTTTTCCTTAAAAGAATCTTAGAGTGGCATGCAGCCTGAAGCTCTCTGGGCACTTGTGCAGCGAGACGCAGCAGTCCCCACTCCCCTTTAATCTTTGGCGCCGGGCTCGGAATCATGGCATTTGACAACCTCACACAATGGGTGCCATGGATACAAGCACTGCTCTTGCTCCCGTCATGGATGACTGTTACGAACGAAATTCCAAGCGCCGTGCTTTTTCCGACACACTTTGAATGTATTGCCTACTTTTCACTTCATAATCATTTAACAAGGAATGTCGGTTATACTGTCCCTTTATTACCATTGAGGAAATCACTCGCCATGGTGAGGTGAAATCATTTCCTGAAGTGCCCTGGCATTAAGGGACAGAAGTGTGTGATGTGAACGCACCACTCTCAATCTCTGAAACCTGTGGTCTTAGCCACTACATGCCCTTCAGTGCGATTAAAAAGGCATTTTTATACTTGATACCGATCACAATCTTCAGGCATGAACGCATAGTCGAAATGACGTTATGGAAGTCTTATGGAAAAAGCCAATGCATATACCCAGGGTCTACAGGGCAAAAAATGATCTATACTAAATCTTCTCAGAAATTCTCATCTTAAATAGGAATTCTGAGGGGAGAAGTTTTGCTGAGATATCAAATGTAGTTAGTAGGAACAGCAGCTGTACTGACTGCGTTTTTACACCCTAAAACACTAAGAAGGAATCCGGAAAATCCGTTTTATGCTCCCCAGCACGCGGCGCTTTTGATTAAACTTCAAGTTTTCAGACATTTACCCTTTTTTGGATCCAGGTATAATTTTAAAACAGTTATGTTTTATTCAGCGTGGAAGACCTACCTTTGTCAGAAAAGGAACAGATTATTTTGGTGTCAAAATTCCCCTCACAAATGTCATTGTTCACATTTTTGCTTCTGCATTAATGAAAGAAGAATTTCAATAGGCGTTTCCTGTATTGCGAGATCTATTCTGACTGCAGGATTTCAAAGAACGAGAAATGGATTGTTAGGGAAATCTGAAGCTTGTATTAAAAGTTCAATTCGCTGAGCAGTCAAAAGAACTGTGGGCGAGGAAAACAAAGAATATTTTACTCAACCAACTTTTCCATAAAAAAAGTCACGCAATTTACAACATTTGATTCCTTTGCCTCTTTGTCATTCAGAAATAATACATCAAAACGAGTTTTTTCGTTCTCTCTTAATTTCGCAGGCATAGAGAGTAGTTGGTTCCTGCAAATAATCTTTCCTAAGATTTAAAAGAAATCGATAAAGAGAAAAATGATGAGTATGGAGAGAGACATGGTGTCAGTTCAAGCCTTTGATAAAAATTAAAATCCTCCTTTCTACAGTAAGTAGTGTAAATCGTTAGCAATAACACTTTCATTTTTATAAATACTATAGTGAGAGAGAGAGTAAAATAGTGGTTTATGGAAACACATACACTAGCATGAAGCTAGTGTATTCTAGGACTAAGCCTGCTTAGTGCGTAGGTAATCATCGAGAGCTGGTATCTCTCCGGAAGAAACTCAAAACGAATACACTGCTCCGTGACCTTCTTTAGAGTCCCAAGTAGCATCTCCAGCCATAGGAGTAGCGTCCTAGCAAAATAAAACTTCTAAAACAATTTTTAATTTACTTTATACTTCTTTTTTGGAGAAAACGCCTTTTTGGTGAATGTTCGGAAAAATGTTTAAATACCTCTTTTTCCTTAAAAGAATCTTAGAGTGGCATGCAGCCTGAAGCTCTCTGGGCACTTGTGCAGCGAGACGCAGCAGTCCCCACTCCCCTTTAATCTTTGGCGCCGGGCTCGGAATCATGGCATTTGACAACCTCACACAATGGGTGCCATGGATACAAGCACTGCTCTTGCTCCCGTCGTGGATGACTGTTACGAACGAAATTCCAAGCGCCGTGCTTTTTCCGACACACTTTGAATGTATTGCCTACTTTTCACTTCATAATCATTTAACAAGGAATGTCGGTTATACTGTCCCTTTATTACCATTGAGGAAATCACTCGCCATGGTGAGGTGAAATCATTTCCTGAAGTGCCCTGGCATTAAGGGACAGAAGTGTGTGATGTGAACGCACCACTCTCAATCTCTGAAACCTGTGGTCTTAGCCACTACATGCCCTTCAGTGCGATTAAAAAGGCATTTTTATACTTGATACCGATCACAATCTTCAGGCATGAACGCATAGTCGAAATGACGTTATGGAAGTCTTATGGAAAAAGCCAATGCATATACCCAGGGTCTACAGGGCAAAAAATGATCTATACTAAATCTTCTCAGAAATTCTCATCTTAAATAGGAATTCTGAGGGGAGAAGTTTTGCTGAGATATCAAATGTAGTTAGTAGGAACAGCAGCTGTACTGACTGCGTTTTTACACCCTAAAACACTAAGAAGGAATCCGGAAAATCCGTTTTATGCTCCCCAGCACGCGGCGCTTTTGATTAAACTTCAAGTTTTCAGACATTTACCCTTTTTTGGATCCAGGTATAATTTTAAAACAGTTATGTTTTATTCAGCGTGGAAGACCTACCTTTGTCAGAAAAGGAACAGATTATTTTGGTGTCAAAATTCCCCTCACAAATGTCATTGTTCACATTTTTGCTTCTGCATTAATGAAAGAAGAATTTCAATAGGCGTTTCCTGTATTGCGAGATCTATTCTGACTGCAGGATTTCAAAGAACGAGAAATGGATTGTTAGGGAAATCTGAAGCTTGTATTAAAAGTTCAATTCGCTGAGCAGTCAAAAGAACTGTGGGCGAGGAAAACAAAGAATATTTTACTCAACCAACTTTTCCATAAAAAAAGTCACGCAATTTACAACATTTGATTCCTTTGCCTCTTTGTCATTCAGAAATAATACATCAAAACGAGTTTTTTCGTTCTCTCTTAATTTCGCAGGCATAGAGAGTAGTTGGTTCCTGCAAATAATCTTTCCTAAGATTTAAAAGAAATCGATAAAGAGAAAAATGATGAGTATGGAGAGAGACATGGTGTCAGTTCAAGCCTTTGATAAAAATTAAAATCCTCCTTTCTACAGTAAGTAGTGTAAATCGTTAGCAATAACACTTTCATTTTTATAAATACTATAGTGAGAGAGAGAGTAAAATAGTGGTTTATGGAAACACATACACTAGCATGAAGCTAGTGTATTCTAGGACTAAGCCTGCTTAGTGCGTAGGTAATCATCGAGAGCTGGTATCTCTCCGGAAGAAACTCAAAACGAATACACTGCTCCGTGACCTTCTTTCGAGTCCCAAGTAGCATCTCCAGCCATAGGAGTAGCGTCCTAGCAAAATAAAACTTCTAAAACAATTTTTAATTTACTTTATACTTCTTTTTTGGAGAAAACGCCTTTTTGGTGAATGTTCGGAAAAATGTTTAAATACCTCTTTTTCCTTAAAAGAATCTTAGAGTGGCATGCAGCCTGAAGCTCTCTGGGCACTTGTGCAGCGAGACGCAGCAGTCCCCACTCCCCTTTAATCTTTGGCGCCGGGCTCGGAATCATGGCATTTGACAACCTCACACAAAGGGTGCCATGGATACAAGCACTGCTCTTGCTCCCGTCGTGGATGACTGTTACGAACGAAATTCCAAGCGCCGTGCTTTTTCCGACACACTTTGAATGTATTGCCTACTTTTCACTTCATAATCATTTAACAAGGAATGTCGGTTATACTGTCCCTTTATTACCATTGAGGAAATCACTCGCCATGGTGAGGTGAAATCATTTCCTGAAGTGCCCTGGCATTAAGGGACAGAAGTGTGTGATGTGAACGCACCACTCTCAATCTCTGAAACCTGTGGTCTTAGCCACTACATGCCCTTCAGTGCGATTAAAAAGGCATTTTTATACTTGATACCGATCACAATCTTCAGGCATGAACGCATAGTCGAAATGACGTTATGGAAGTCTTATGGAAAAAGCCAATGCATATACCCAGGGTCTACAGGGCAAAAAATGATCTATACTAAATCTTCTCAGAAATTCTCATCTTAAATAGGAATTCTGAGGGGAGAAGTTTTGCTGAGATATCAAATGTAGTTAGTAGGAACAGCAGCTGTACTGACTGCGTTTTTACACCCTAAAACACTAAGAAGGAATCCGGAAAATCCGTTTTATGCTCCCCAGCACGCGGCGCTTTTGATTAAACTTCAAGTTTTCAGACATTTACCCTTTTTTGGATCCAGGTATAATTTTAAAACAGTTATGTTTTATTCAGCGTGGAAGACCTACCTTTGTCAGAAAAGGAACAGATTATTTTGGTGTCAAAATTCCCCTCACAAATGTCATTGTTCACATTTTTGCTTCTGCATTAATGAAAGAAGAATTTCAATAGGCGTTTCCTGTATTGCGAGATCTATTCTGACTGCAGGATTTCAAAGAACGAGAAATGGATTGTTAGGGAAATCTGAAGCTTGTATTAACAGTTCAATTCGCTGAGCAGTCAAAAGAACTGTGGGCGAGGAAAACAAAGAATATTTTACTCAACCAACTTTTCCATAAAAAAAGTCACGCAATTTACAACATTTGATTCCTTTGCCTCTTTGTCATTCAGAAATAATACATCAAAACGAGTTTTTTCGTTCTCTCTTAATTTCGCAGGCATAGAGAGTAGTTGGTTCCTGCAAATAATCTTTCCTAAGATTTAAAAGAAATCGATAAAGAGAAAAATGATGAGTATGGAGAGAGACATGGTGTCAGTTCAAGCCTTTGATAAAAATTAAAATCCTCCTTTCTACAGTAAGTAGTGTAAATCGTTAGCAATAACACTTTCATTTTTATAAATACTATAGTGAGAGAGAGAGTAAAATAGTGGTTTATGGAAACACATACACTAGCATGAAGCTAGTGTATTCTAGGACTAAGCCTGCTTAGTGCGTAGGTAATCATCGAGAGCTGGTATCTCTCCGGAAGAAACTCAAAACGAATACACTGCTCCGTGACCTTCTTTCGAGTCCCAAGTAGCATCTCCAGCCATAGGAGTAGCGTCTAGCAAAATAAAACTTCTAAAACAATTTTTAATTTACTTTATACTTCTTTTTGGAGAAAACGCCTTTTTTGTGAATGTTCGGAAAAATGTTTAAATACCTCTTTTTCCTTAAAAGAATCTTAGAGTGGCATGCAGCCTGAAGCTCTCTGGGCACTTGTGCAGCGAGACGCAGCAGTCCCCACTCCCCTTTAATCTTTGGCGCCGGGCTCGGAATCATGGCATTTGACAACCTCACACAATGGGTGCCATGGATACAAGCACTGCTCTTGCTCCCGTCGTGGATGACTGTTACGAACGAAATTCCAAGCGCCGTGCTTTTTCCGACACATCTTTGAATGTATTGCCTACTTTTCACTTCATAATCATTTAACAAGGAATGTCGGTTATACTGTCCCTTTATTACCATTGAGGAAATCACTCGCCATGGTGAGGTGAAATCATTTCCTGAAGTGCCCTGGCATTAAGGGACAGAAGTGTGTGATGTGAACGCACCACTCTCAATCTCTGAAACCTGTGGTCTTAGCCACTACATGCCCTTCAGTGCGATTAAAAAGGCATTTTTATACTTGATACCGATCACAATCTTCAGGCATGAACGCATAGTCGAAATGACGTTATGGGAAGTCTTATGGAAAAAGCCAATGCATATACCCAGGGTCTACAGGGCAAAAAATGATCTATACTAAATCTTCTCAGAAATTCTCATCTTAAATAGGAATTCTGAGGGGAGAAGTTTTGCTGAGATATCAAATGTAGTTAGTAGGAACAGCAGCTGTACTGACTGCGTTTTTACACCCTAAAACACTAAGAAGGAATCCGGAAAATCCGTTTTATGCTCCCCAGCACGCGGCGCTTTTGATTAAACTTCAAGTTTTCAGACATTTACCCTTTTTTGGATCCAGGTATAATTTTAAAACAGTTATGTTTTATTCAGCGTGGAAGACCTACCTTTGTCAGAAAAGGAACAGATTATTTTGGTGTCAAAATTCCCCTCACAAATGTCATTGTTCACATTTTTGCTTCTGCATTAATGAAAGAAGAATTTCAATAGGCGTTTCCTGTATGCGAGATCTATTCTGACTGCAGGATTTCAAAGAACGAGAAATGGATTGTTAGGGAAATCTGAAGCTTGTATTAACAGTTCAATTCGCTGAGCAGTCAAAAGAACTGTGGGCGAGGAAAACAAAGAATATTTTACTCAACCAACTTTTCCATAAAAAAAGTCACGCAATTTACAACATTTGATTCCTTTGCCCTCTTGTCATTCAGAAATAATACATCAAAACGAGTTTTTTCGTTCTCTCTTAATTTCGCAGGCATAGAGAGTAGTTGGTTCCTGCAAATAATCTTTCCTAAGATTTAAAAGAAATCGATAAAGAGAAAAATGATGAGTATGGAGAGAGACATGGTGTCAGTTCAAGCCTTGATAAAAATTAAAATCCTCCTTTCTACAGTAAGTAGTGTAAATCGTTAGCAATAACACTTCATTTTTATAAATACTATAGTGAGAGAGAGAGTAAAATAGTGGTTTATGGAAACACATACACTAGCATGAAGCTAGTGTATTCTAGGACTAAGCCTGCTTAGTGCGTAGGTAATCATCGAGAGCTGGTATCTCTCCGGAAGAAACTCAAAACGAATACACTGCTCCGTGACCTTCTTTCGAGTCCCAAGTAGCATCTCCAGCCATAGGAGTAGCGTCCTAGCAAAATAAAACTTCTAAAACAATTTTTAATTTACTTTATACTTCTTTTTTGGAGAAAACGCCTTTTTTGTGAATGTTCGGAAAAATGTTTAAATACCTCTTTTTCCTTAAAAGAATCTTAGAGTGGCATGCAGCCTGAAGCTCTCTGGGCACTTGTGCAGCGAGGACGCAGCAGTCCCCACTCCCCTTTAATCTTTGGCGCCGGGCTCGGAATCATGGCATTTGACAACCTCACACAATGGGTGCCATGGATACAAGCACTGCTCTTGCTCCCGTCTGTGGATGACTGTTACGAACGAAATTCCAAGCGCCCGTGCTTTTTCCGACACACTTTGAATGTATTGCCTACTTTTCACTTCATAATCATTTAACAAGGAATGTCGGTTATACTGTCCCTTTATTACCATTGAGGAAATCACTCGCCATGGTGAGGTGAAATCATTTCCTGAAGTGCCCTGGCATTAAGGGACAGAAGTGTGTGATGTGAACGCACCACTCTCAATCTCTGAAACCTGTGGTCTTAGCCACTACATGCCCTTCAGTGCGATTAAAAAGGCATTTTTATACTTGATACCGATCACAATCTTCAGGCATGAACGCATAGTCGAAATGACGTTATGGAAGTCTTATGGAAAAAGCCAATGCATATACCCAGGGTCTACAGGGCAAAAAATGATCTATACTAAATCTTCTCAGAAATCTCATCTTAAATAGGAATTCTGAGGGGAGAAGTTTTGCTGAGATATCAAATGTAGTTAGTAGGAACAGCAGCTGTACTGACTGCGTTTTTACACCCTAAAACACTAAGAAGGAATCCGGAAAATCCGTTTTATGCTCCCCAGCACGCGGCGCTTTTGATTAAACTTCTAGTTTTCAGACATTTACCCTTTTTGGATCCAGGTATAATTTTAAAACAGTTATGTTTTATTCAGCGTGGAAGACCTACCTTTGTCAGAAAAGGAACAGATTATTTGGTGTCAAAATTCCCCTCACAAATGTCATTGTTCACATTTTTGCTTCTGCATTAATGAAAGAAGAATTTCAATAGGCGTTTCCTGTATTGCGAGATCTATTCTGACTGCAGGATTTTCAAAGAACGAGAAATGGATTGTTAGGGAAATCTGAAGCTTGTATTAACAGTTCAATTCGCTGAGCAGTCAAAAGAACTGTGGGCGAGGAAAACAAAGAATATTTTACTCAACCAACTTTCCATAAAAAAAGTCACGCAATTTACAACATTTGATTCCTTTGCCTCTTTGTCATTCAGAAATAATACATCAAAACGAGTTTTTTCGTTCTCTCTTAATTTCGCAGGCATAGAGAGTAGTTGGTTCCTGCAAATAATCTTTCCTAAGATTTAAAAGAAATCGATAAAAGAGAAAAATGATGAGTATGGAGAGAGACATGGTGTCAGTTCAAGCCTTTGATAAAAATTAAAATCCTCCTTTCTACAGTAAGTAGTGTAAATCGTTAGCAATAACACTTTCATTTTTATAAATACTATAGTGAGAGAGAGAGTAAAATAGTGGTTTATGGAAACACATACACTAGCATGAAGCTAGTGTATTCTAGGACTAAGCCTGCTTAGTGCGTAGGTAATCATCGAGAGCTGGTATCTCTCCGGAAGAAACTCAAAACGAATACACTGCTCCGTGACCTTCTTTAGAGTCCCAAGTAGCATCTCCAGCCATAGGAGTAGCGTCCTAGCAAAATAAAACTTCTAAAACAATTTTTAATTTACTTTATACTTCTTTTTTGGAGAAAACGCCTTTTTTGTGAATGTTCGGAAAAATGTTTAAATACCTCTTTTTCCTTAAAAGAATCTTAGAGTGGCATGCAGCCTGAAGCTCTCTGGGCACTTGTGCAGCGAGACGCAGCAGTCCCCACTCCCCTTTAATCTTTGGCGCCGGGCTCGGATCATGGCATTTGACAACCTCACACAATGGGTGCCATGGATACAAGCACTGCTTCTTGCTCCCGTCGTGGATGACTGTTACGAACGAAATTCCAAGCGCCGTGCTTTTTCCGACACACTTTGAATGTATTGCCTACTTTTCACTTCATAATCATTTAACAAGGAATGTCGGTTATACTGTCCCTTTATTACCATTGAGGAAATCACTCGCCATGGTGAGGTGAAATCATTTCCTGAAGTGCCCTGGCATTAAGGGACAGAAGTGTGTGATGTGAACGCACCACTCTCAATCTCTGAAACCTGTGGTCTTAGCCACTACATGCCCTTCAGTGCGATTAAAAAGGCATTTTTATACTTGATACCGATCACAATCTTCAGGCATGAACGCATAGTCGAAATGACGTTATGGAAGTCTTATGGAAAAAGCCAATGCATATACCAGGGGTCTACAGGGCAAAAAATGATCTATACTAAATCTTCTCAGAAATTCTCATCTTAAATAGGAATTCTGAGGGGAGAAGTTTTGCTGAGATATCAAATGTAGTTAGTAGGAACAAGCAGCTGTACTGGACTGCGTTTTTACACCCTAAACACTAAGAAGGAATCCGGAAAATCCGTTTTATGCTCCCCAGCACGCGGCGCTTTTGATTAAACTTCAAGTTTTCAGACATTTACCCTTTTTTGGATCCAGGTATAATTTTAAAACAGTTATGTTTTATTCAGCGTGGAAGACCTACCTTTGTCAGAAAAGGAACAGATTATTTTGGTGTCAAAATTCCCCTCACAAATGTCATTGTTCACATTTTTGCTTCTGCATTAATGAAAGAAGAATTTCAATAGGCGTTTCCTGTATTGCGAGATCTATTCTGACTGCAGGATTTCAAAGAACGAGAAATGGATTGTTAGGGAAATCTGAAGCTTGTATTAACAGTTCAATTCGCTGAGCAGTCAAAAGAACTGTTGGCGAGGAAAACAAAGAATATTTACTCAACCAACTTTTCCATAAAAAAAGTCACGCAATTTACAACATTTGATTCCTTTGCCTCTTTGTCATTCAGAAATAATACAGTCAAAACGAGTTTTTTCGTTCTCTCTTAATTTCGCAGGCATAGAGAGTAGTTGGTTCCTGCAATAATCTTTCCTAAGATTTAAAAGAAATCGATAAAGAGAAAAATGATGAGTATGGAGAGAGACATGGTGTCAGTTCAAGCCTTTTGATAAAAATTAAAATCCTCCTTTCTACAGTAAGTAGTGTAAATCGTTAGCAATAACACTTTCATTTTTATAAATACTATAGTGAGAGAGAGAGTAAATAGTGGTTTATGGAAACACATACACTAGCATGAAGCTAGTGTATTCTAGGACTAAGCCTGCTTAGTGCGTAGGTAATCATCGAGAGCTGGTATCTCTCCGGAAGAAACTCAAAACGAATACACTGCTCCGTGACCTTCTTTAGAGTCCCAAGTAGCATCTCCAGCCATAGGAGTAGCGTCCTAGCAAAATAAAACTTCTAAAACAATTTTTAATTTACTTTATACTTCTTTTTTGGAGAAAACGCCTTTTTTGTGAATGTTCGGAAAATGTTTAAATACCTCTTTTTCCTTAAAAGAATCTTAGAGTGGCATGCAGCCTGAAGCTCTCTGGGCACTTGTGCAGCGAGACGCAGCAGTCCCCACTCCCCTTTAATCTTTGGCGCCGGGCTCGGAATCATGGCATTTGACAACCTCACACAATGGGTGCCATGGATACAAGCACTGCTCTTGCTCCCGTCGTGGATGACTGCTTACGAACGAAATTCCAAGCGCCGTGCTTTTCCGACACACTTTGAATGTATTGGCCTACTTTTCACTTCATAATCATTTAACAAGGAATGTCGGTTATACTGTCCCTTTATTACCATTGAGGAAATCACTCGCCATGGTGAGGTGAAATCATTTCCTGAAGTGCCCTGGCATTAAGGACAGAAGTGTGTGATGTGAACGCACCACTCTCAATCTCTGAAACCTGTGGTCTTAGCCACTACATGCCCTTCAGTGCGATTAAAAAGGCATTTTTATACTTGATACCGATCACAATCTTCAGGCATGAACGCATAGTCGAAATGACGTTATGGGAAGTCTTATGGAAAAAGCCAATGCATATACCCAGGGTCTACAGGGCAAAAAATGATCTATACTAAATCTTCTCAGAAATTCTCATCTTAAATAGGAATTCTGAGGGGAGAAGTTTTGCTGAGATATCAAATGTAGTTAGTAGGAACAGCAGCTGTACTGACTGCGTTTTTTACACCCTAAAACACTAAGAAGGAATCCGGAAAATCCGTTTTTATGCTCCCCAGCACGCGGCGCTTTTGATTAAACTTCAAGTTTTCAGACATTTACCCTTTTTTGGATCCAGGTATAATTTTAAAACAGTTATGTTTTATTCAGCGTGGAAGACCTACCTTTGTCAGAAAAGGAACAGATTATTTTGGTGTCAAAATTCCCCTCACAAATGTCATTGTTCACATTTTTGCTTCTGCATTAATGAAAGAAGAATTTCAATAGGCGTTTCCTGTATTTGCGAGATCTATTCTGACTGCAGGATTTCAAAGAACGAGAAATGGATTGTTAGGGAAATCTGAAGCTTGTATTAACAGTTCAATTCGCTGAGCAGTCAAAAGAACTGTGGGCGAGGAAAACAAAGAATATTTTACTCAACCAACTTTTCCATAAAAAAAGTCACGCAATTTACAACATTTTGATTTGCCTCTTTGTCATTCAGAAATAATACATCAAAACGAGTTTTTTCGTTCTCTCTTAATTTCGCAGGCATAGAGAGTAGTTGGTTCCTGCAAATAATCTTTCCTAAGATTTAAAAGAAATCGATAAAGAGAAAAATGATGAGTATGGAGAGAGACATGGTGTCAGTTCAAGCCTTTGATAAAAATTAAAATCCTCCTTTCTACAGTAAGTAGTGTAAATCGTTAGCAATAACACTTTCATTTTTATAAATACTATAGTGAGAGAGAGAGTAAAATAGTGGTTTATGGAAACACATACACTAGCATGAAGCTAGTGTATTCTAGGACTAAGCCTGCTTAGTGCGTAGGTAATCATCGAGAGCTGGTATCTCTCCGGAAGAAACTCAAAACGAATACACTGCTCCGTGACCTTCTTTAGAGTCCCAAGTAGCATCTCCAGCCATAGGAGTAGCGTCCTAGCAAAATAAAACTTCTAAAACAATTTTTAATTTACTTTATACTTCTTTTTTGGAGAAAACGCCTTTTTTGTGAATGTTCGGAAAAATGTTTAAATACCTCTTTTTCCTTAAAAGAATCTTAGAGTGGCATGCAGCCTGAAGCTCTCTGGGCACTTGTGCAGCGAGACGCAGCAGTCCCCACTCCCCTTTAATCTTTGGCGCCGGGCTCGGAATCATGGCATTTGACAACCTCACACAATGGGTGCCATGGATACAAGCACTGCTCTTGCTCCCGTCATGGATGACTGTTACGAACGAAATTCCAAGCGCCGTGCTTTTTCCGACACACTTTGAATGTATTGCCTACTTTTCACTTCATAATCATTTAACAAGGAATGTCGGTTATACTGTCCCTTTATTACCATTGAGGAAATCACTCGCCATGGTGAGGTGAAATCATTTCCTGAAGTGCCCTGGCATTAAGGGACAGAAGTGTGTGATGTGAACGCACCACTCTCAATCTCTGAAACCTGTGGTCTTAGCCACTACATGCCCTTCAGTGCGATTAAAAAGGCATTTTTATACTTGATACCGATCACAATCTTCAGGCATGAACGCATAGTCGAAATGACGTTATGGAAGTCTTATGGAAAAAGCCAATGCATATACCCAGGGTCTACAGGGCAAAAAATGATCTATACTAAATCTTCTCAGAAATTCTCATCTTAAATAGGAATTCTGAGGGGAGAAGTTTTGCTGAGATATCAAATGTAGTTAGTAGGAACAGCAGCTGTACTGACTGCGTTTTTACACCCTAAAACACTAAGAAGGAATCCGGAAAATCCGTTTTATGCTCCCCAGCACGCGGCGCTTTTGATTAAACTTCAAGTTTTCAGACATTTACCCTTTTTTGGATCCAGGTATAATTTTAAAACAGTTATGTTTTATTCAGCGTGGAAGACCTACCTTTGTCAGAAAAGGAACAGATTATTTTGGTGTCAAAATTCCCCTCACAAATGTCATTGTTCACATTTTTGCTTCTGCATTAATGAAAGAAGAATTTCAATAGGCGTTTCCTGTATTGCGAGATCTATTCTGACTGCAGGATTTCAAAGAACGAGAAATGGATTGTTAGGGAAATCTGAAGCTTGTATTAACAGTTCAATTCGCTGAGCAGTCAAAAGAACTGTGGGCGAGGAAAACAAAGAATATTTTACTCAACCAACTTTTCCATAAAAAAAGTCACGCAATTTACAACATTTGATTCCTTTGCCTCTTTGTCATTCAGAAATAATACATCAAAACGAGTTTTTTCGTTCTCTCTTAATTTCGCAGGCATAGAGAGTAGTTGGTTCCTGCAAATAATCTTTCCTAAGATTTAAAAGAAATCGATAAAGAGAAAAATGATGAGTATGGAGAGAGACATGGTGTCAGTTCAAGCCTTTGATAAAAATTAAAATCCTCCTTTCTACAGTAAGTAGTGTAAATCGTTAGCAATAACACTTTCATTTTTATAAATACTATAGTGAGAGAGAGAGTAAAATAGTGGTTTATGGAAACACATACACTAGCATGAAGCTAGTGTATTCTAGGACTAAGCCTGCTTAGTGCGTAGGTAATCATCGAGAGCTGGTATCTCTCCGGAAGAAACTCAAAACGAATACACTGCTCCGTGACCTTCTTTAGAGTCCCAAGTAGCATCTCCAGCCATAGGAGTAGCGTCCTAGCAAAATAAAACTTCTAAAACAATTTTTAATTTACTTTATACTTCTTTTTTGGAGAAAACGCCTTTTTGGTGAATGTTCGGAAAAATGTTTAAATACCTCTTTTTCCTTAAAAGAATCTTAGAGTGGCATGCAGCCTGAAGCTCTCTGGGCACTTGTGCAGCGAGACGCAGCAGTCCCCACTCCCCTTTAATCTTTGGCGCCGGGCTCGGAATCATGGCATTTGACAACCTCACACAATGGGTGCCATGGATACAAGCACTGCTCTTGCTCCCGTCATGGATGACTGTTACGAACGAAATTCCAAGCGCCGTGCTTTTTCCGACACACTTTGAATGTATTGCCTACTTTTCACTTCATAATCATTTAACAAGGAATGTCGGTTATACTGTCCCTTTATTACCATTGAGGAAATCACTCGCCATGGTGAGGTGAAATCATTTCCTGAAGTGCCCTGGCATTAAGGGACAGAAGTGTGTGATGTGAACGCACCACTCTCAATCTCTGAAACCTGTGGTCTTAGCCACTACATGCCCTTCAGTGCGATTAAAAAGGCATTTTTATACTTGATACCGATCACAATCTTCAGGCATGAACGCATAGTCGAAATGACGTTATGGAAGTCTTATGGAAAAAGCCAATGCATATACCCAGGGTCTACAGGGCAAAAAATGATCTATACTAAATCTTCTCAGAAATTCTCATCTTAAATAGGAATTCTGAGGGGAGAAGTTTTGCTGAGATATCAAATGTAGTTAGTAGGAACAGCAGCTGTACTGACTGCGTTTTTACACCCTAAAACACTAAGAAGGAATCCGGAAAATCCGTTTTATGCTCCCCAGCACGCGGCGCTTTTGATTAAACTTCAAGTTTTCAGACATTTACCCTTTTTTGGATCCAGGTATAATTTTAAAACAGTTATGTTTTATTCAGCGTGGAAGACCTACCTTTGTCAGAAAAGGAACAGATTATTTTGGTGTCAAAATTCCCCTCACAAATGTCATTGTTCACATTTTTGCTTCTGCATTAATGAAAGAAGAATTTCAATAGGCGTTTCCTGTATTGCGAGATCTATTCTGACTGCAGGATTTCAAAGAACGAGAAATGGATTGTTAGGGAAATCTGAAGCTTGTATTAACAGTTCAATTCGCTGAGCAGTCAAAAGAACTGTGGGCGAGGAAAACAAAGAATATTTTACTCAACCAACTTTTCCATAAAAAAAGTCACGCAATTTACAACATTTGATTCCTTTGCCTCTTTGTCATTCAGAAATAATACATCAAAACGAGTTTTTTCGTTCTCTCTTAATTTCGCAGGCATAGAGAGTAGTTGGTTCCTGCAAATAATCTTTCCTAAGATTTAAAAGAAATCGATAAAGAGAAAAATGATGAGTATGGAGAGAGACATGGTGTCAGTTCAAGCCTTTGATAAAAATTAAAATCCTCCTTTCTACAGTAAGTAGTGTAAATCGTTAGCAATAACACTTTCATTTTTATAAATACTATAGTGAGAGAGAGAGTAAAATAGTGGTTTATGGAAACACATACACTAGCATGAAGCTAGTGTATTCTAGGACTAAGCCTGCTTAGTGCGTAGGTAATCATCGAGAGCTGGTATCTCTCCGGAAGAAACTCAAAACGAATACACTGCTCCGTGACCTTCTTTAGAGTCCCAAGTAGCATCTCCAGCCATAGGAGTAGCGTCCTAGCAAAATAAAACTTCTAAAACAATTTTTAATTTACTTTATACTTCTTTTTTGGAGAAAACGCCTTTTTGGTGAATGTTCGGAAAAATGTTTAAATACCTCTTTTTCCTTAAAAGAATCTTAGAGTGGCATGCAGCCTGAAGCTCTCTGGGCACTTGTGCAGCGAGACGCAGCAGTCCCCACTCCCCTTTAATCTTTGGCGCCGGGCTCGGAATCATGGCATTTGACAACCTCACACAATGGGTGCCATGGATACAAGCACTGCTCTTGCTCCCGTCATGGATGACTGTTACGAACGAAATTCCAAGCGCCGTGCTTTTTCCGACACACTTTGAATGTATTGCCTACTTTTCACTTCATAATCATTTAACAAGGAATGTCGGTTATACTGTCCCTTTATTACCATTGAGGAAATCACTCGCCATGGTGAGGTGAAATCATTTCCTGAAGTGCCCTGGCATTAAGGGACAGAAGTGTGTGATGTGAACGCACCACTCTCAATCTCTGAAACCTGTGGTCTTAGCCACTACATGCCCTTCAGTGCGATTAAAAAGGCATTTTTATACTTGATACCGATCACAATCTTCAGGCATGAACGCATAGTCGAAATGACGTTATGGAAGTCTTATGGAAAAAGCCAATGCATATACCCAGGGTCTACAGGGCAAAAAATGATCTATACTAAATCTTCTCAGAAATTCTCATCTTAAATAGGAATTCTGAGGGGAGAAGTTTTGCTGAGATATCAAATGTAGTTAGTAGGAACAGCAGCTGTACTGACTGCGTTTTTACACCCTAAAACACTAAGAAGGAATCCGGAAAATCCGTTTTATGCTCCCCAGCACGCGGCGCTTTTGATTAAACTTCAAGTTTTCAGACATTTACCCTTTTTTGGATCCAGGTATAATTTTAAAACAGTTATGTTTTATTCAGCGTGGAAGACCTACCTTTGTCAGAAAAGGAACAGATTATTTTGGTGTCAAAATTCCCCTCACAAATGTCATTGTTCACATTTTTGCTTCTGCATTAATGAAAGAAGAATTTCAATAGGCGTTTCCTGTATTGCGAGATCTATTCTGACTGCAGGATTTCAAAGAACGAGAAATGGATTGTTAGGGAAATCTGAAGCTTGTATTAAAAGTTCAATTCGCTGAGCAGTCAAAAGAACTGTGGGCGAGGAAAACAAAGAATATTTTACTCAACCAACTTTTCCATAAAAAAAGTCACGCAATTTACAACATTTGATTCCTTTGCCTCTTTGTCATTCAGAAATAATACATCAAAACGAGTTTTTTCGTTCTCTCTTAATTTCGCAGGCATAGAGAGTAGTTGGTTCCTGCAAATAATCTTTCCTAAGATTTAAAAGAAATCGATAAAGAGAAAAATGATGAGTATGGAGAGAGACATGGTGTCAGTTCAAGCCTTTGATAAAAATTAAAATCCTCCTTTCTACAGTAAGTAGTGTAAATCGTTAGCAATAACACTTTCATTTTTATAAATACTATAGTGAGAGAGAGAGTAAAATAGTGGTTTATGGAAACACATACACTAGCATGAAGCTAGTGTATTCTAGGACTAAGCCTGCTTAGTGCGTAGGTAATCATCGAGAGCTGGTATCTCTCCGGAAGAAACTCAAAACGAATACACTGCTCCGTGACCTTCTTTAGAGTCCCAAGTAGCATCTCCAGCCATAGGAGTAGCGTCCTAGCAAAATAAAACTTCTAAAACAATTTTTAATTTACTTTATACTTCTTTTTTGGAGAAAACGCCTTTTTTGTGAATGTTCGGAAAAATGTTTAAATACCTCTTTTTCCTTAAAAGAATCTTAGAGTGGCATGCAGCCTGAAGCTCTCTGGGCACTTGTGCAGCGAGACGCAGCAGTCCCCACTCCCCTTTAATCTTTGGCGCCGGGCTCGGAATCATGGCATTTGACAACCTCACACAATGGGTGCCATGGATACAAGCACTGCTCTTGCTCCCGTCATGGATGACTGTTACGAACGAAATTCCAAGCGCCGTGCTTTTTCCGACACACTTTGAATGTATTGCCTACTTTTCACTTCATAATCATTTAACAAGGAATGTCGGTTATACTGTCCCTTTATTACCATTGAGGAAATCACTCGCCATGGTGAGGTGAAATCATTTCCTGAAGTGCCCTGGCATTAAGGGACAGAAGTGTGTGATGTGAACGCACCACTCTCAATCTCTGAAACCTGTGGTCTTAGCCACTACATGCCCTTCAGTGCGATTAAAAAGGCATTTTTATACTTGATACCGATCACAATCTTCAGGCATGAACGCATAGTCGAAATGACGTTATGGAAGTCTTATGGAAAAAGCCAATGCATATACCCAGGGTCTACAGGGCAAAAAATGATCTATACTAAATCTTCTCAGAAATTCTCATCTTAAATAGGAATTCTGAGGGGAGAAGTTTTGCTGAGATATCAAATGTAGTTAGTAGGAACAGCAGCTGTACTGACTGCGTTTTTACACCCTAAAACACTAAGAAGGAATCCGGAAAATCCGTTTTATGCTCCCCAGCACGCGGCGCTTTTGATTAAACTTCAAGTTTTCAGACATTTACCCTTTTTTGGATCCAGGTATAATTTTAAAACAGTTATGTTTTATTCAGCGTGGAAGACCTACCTTTGTCAGAAAAGGAACAGATTATTTTGGTGTCAAAATTCCCCTCACAAATGTCATTGTTCACATTTTTGCTTCTGCATTAATGAAAGAAGAATTTCAATAGGCGTTTCCTGTATTGCGAGATCTATTCTGACTGCAGGATTTCAAAGAACGAGAAATGGATTGTTAGGGAAATCTGAAGCTTGTATTAAAAGTTCAATTCGCTGAGCAGTCAAAAGAACTGTGGGCGAGGAAAACAAAGAATATTTTACTCAACCAACTTTTCCATAAAAAAAGTCACGCAATTTACAACATTTGATTCCTTTGCCTCTTTGTCATTCAGAAATAATACATCAAAACGAGTTTTTTCGTTCTCTCTTAATTTCGCAGGCATAGAGAGTAGTTGGTTCCTGCAAATAATCTTTCCTAAGATTTAAAAGAAATCGATAAAGAGAAAAATGATGAGTATGGAGAGAGACATGGTGTCAGTTCAAGCCTTTGATAAAAATTAAAATCCTCCTTTCTACAGTAAGTAGTGTAAATCGTTAGCAATAACACTTTCATTTTTATAAATACTATAGTGAGAGAGAGAGTAAAATAGTGGTTTATGGAAACACATACACTAGCATGAAGCTAGTGTATTCTAGGACTAAGCCTGCTTAGTGCGTAGGTAATCATCGAGAGCTGGTATCTCTCCGGAAGAAACTCAAAACGAATACACTGCTCCGTGACCTTCTTTAGAGTCCCAAGTAGCATCTCCAGCCATAGGAGTAGCGTCCTAGCAAAATAAAACTTCTAAAACAATTTTTAATTTACTTTATACTTCTTTTTTGGAGAAAACGCCTTTTTTGTGAATGTTCGGAAAAATGTTTAAATACCTCTTTTTCCTTAAAAGAATCTTAGAGTGGCATGCAGCCTGAAGCTCTCTGGGCACTTGTGCAGCGAGACGCAGCAGTCCCCACTCCCCTTTAATCTTTGGCGCCGGGCTCGGAATCATGGCATTTGACAACCTCACACAATGGGTGCCATGGATACAAGCACTGCTCTTGCTCCCGTCATGGATGACTGTTACGAACGAAATTCCAAGCGCCGTGCTTTTTCCGACACACTTTGAATGTATTGCCTACTTTTCACTTCATAATCATTTAACAAGGAATGTCGGTTATACTGTCCCTTTATTACCATTGAGGAAATCACTCGCCATGGTGAGGTGAAATCATTTCCTGAAGTGCCCTGGCATTAAGGGACAGAAGTGTGTGATGTGAACGCACCACTCTCAATCTCTGAAACCTGTGGTCTTAGCCACTACATGCCCTTCAGTGCGATTAAAAAGGCATTTTTATACTTGATACCGATCACAATCTTCAGGCATGAACGCATAGTCGAAATGACGTTATGGAAGTCTTATGGAAAAAGCCAATGCATATACCCAGGGTCTACAGGGCAAAAAATGATCTATACTAAATCTTCTCAGAAATTCTCATCTTAAATAGGAATTCTGAGGGGAGAAGTTTTGCTGAGATATCAAATGTAGTTAGTAGGAACAGCAGCTGTACTGACTGCGTTTTTACACCCTAAAACACTAAGAAGGAATCCGGAAAATCCGTTTTATGCTCCCCAGCACGCGGCGCTTTTGATTAAACTTCAAGTTTTCAGACATTTACCCTTTTTTGGATCCAGGTATAATTTTAAAACAGTTATGTTTTATTCAGCGTGGAAGACCTACCTTTGTCAGAAAAGGAACAGATTATTTTGGTGTCAAAATTCCCCTCACAAATGTCATTGTTCACATTTTTGCTTCTGCATTAATGAAAGAAGAATTTCAATAGGCGTTTCCTGTATTGCGAGATCTATTCTGACTGCAGGATTTCAAAGAACGAGAAATGGATTGTTAGGGAAATCTGAAGCTTGTATTAACAGTTCAATTCGCTGAGCAGTCAAAAGAACTGTGGGCGAGGAAAACAAAGAATATTTTACTCAACCAACTTTTCCATAAAAAAAGTCACGCAATTTACAACATTTGATTCCTTTGCCTCTTTGTCATTCAGAAATAATACATCAAAACGAGTTTTTTCGTTCTCTCTTAATTTCGCAGGCATAGAGAGTAGTTGGTTCCTGCAAATAATCTTTCCTAAGATTTAAAAGAAATCGATAAAGAGAAAAATGATGAGTATGGAGAGAGACATGGTGTCAGTTCAAGCCTTTGATAAAAATTAAAATCCTCCTTTCTACAGTAAGTAGTGTAAATCGTTAGCAATAACACTTTCATTTTTATAAATACTATAGTGAGAGAGAGAGTAAAATAGTGGTTTATGGAAACACATACACTAGCATGAAGCTAGTGTATTCTAGGACTAAGCCTGCTTAGTGCGTAGGTAATCATCGAGAGCTGGTATCTCTCCGGAAGAAACTCAAAACGAATACACTGCTCCGTGACCTTCTTTAGAGTCCCAAGTAGCATCTCCAGCCATAGGAGTAGCGTCCTAGCAAAATAAAACTTCTAAAACAATTTTTAATTTACTTTATACTTCTTTTTTGGAGAAAACGCCTTTTTGGTGAATGTTCGGAAAAATGTTTAAATACCTCTTTTTCCTTAAAAGAATCTTAGAGTGGCATGCAGCCTGAAGCTCTCTGGGCACTTGTGCAGCGAGACGCAGCAGTCCCCACTCCCCTTTAATCTTTGGCGCCGGGCTCGGAATCATGGCATTTGACAACCTCACACAATGGGTGCCATGGATACAAGCACTGCTCTTGCTCCCGTCATGGATGACTGTTACGAACGAAATTCCAAGCGCCGTGCTTTTTCCGACACACTTTGAATGTATTGCCTACTTTTCACTTCATAATCATTTAACAAGGAATGTCGGTTATACTGTCCCTTTATTACCATTGAGGAAATCACTCGCCATGGTGAGGTGAAATCATTTCCTGAAGTGCCCTGGCATTAAGGGACAGAAGTGTGTGATGTGAACGCACCACTCTCAATCTCTGAAACCTGTGGTCTTAGCCACTACATGCCCTTCAGTGCGATTAAAAAGGCATTTTTATACTTGATACCGATCACAATCTTCAGGCATGAACGCATAGTCGAAATGACGTTATGGAAGTCTTATGGAAAAAGCCAATGCATATACCCAGGGTCTACAGGGCAAAAAATGATCTATACTAAATCTTCTCAGAAATTCTCATCTTAAATAGGAATTCTGAGGGGAGAAGTTTTGCTGAGATATCAAATGTAGTTAGTAGGAACAGCAGCTGTACTGACTGCGTTTTTACACCCTAAAACACTAAGAAGGAATCCGGAAAATCCGTTTTATGCTCCCCAGCACGCGGCGCTTTTGATTAAACTTCAAGTTTTCAGACATTTACCCTTTTTTGGATCCAGGTATAATTTTAAAACAGTTATGTTTTATTCAGCGTGGAAGACCTACCTTTGTCAGAAAAGGAACAGATTATTTTGGTGTCAAAATTCCCCTCACAAATGTCATTGTTCACATTTTTGCTTCTGCATTAATGAAAGAAGAATTTCAATAGGCGTTTCCTGTATTGCGAGATCTATTCTGACTGCAGGATTTCAAAGAACGAGAAATGGATTGTTAGGGAAATCTGAAGCTTGTATTAAAAGTTCAATTCGCTGAGCAGTCAAAAGAACTGTGGGCGAGGAAAACAAAGAATATTTTACTCAACCAACTTTTCCATAAAAAAAGTCACGCAATTTACAACATTTGATTCCTTTGCCTCTTTGTCATTCAGAAATAATACATCAAAACGAGTTTTTTCGTTCTCTCTTAATTTCGCAGGCATAGAGAGTAGTTGGTTCCTGCAAATAATCTTTCCTAAGATTTAAAAGAAATCGATAAAGAGAAAAATGATGAGTATGGAGAGAGACATGGTGTCAGTTCAAGCCTTGATAAAAATTAAAATCCTCCTTTCTACAGTAAGTAGTGTAAATCGTTAGCAATAACACTTTCATTTTTATAAATACTATAGTGAGAGAGAGAGTAAAATAGTGGTTTATGGAAACACATACACTAGCATGAAGCTAGTGTATTCTAGGACTAAGCCTGCTTAGTGCGTAGGTAATCATCGAGAGCTGGTATCTCTCCGGAAGAAACTCAAAACGAATACACTGCTCCGTGACCTTCTTTAGAGTCCCAAGTAGCATCTCCAGCCATAGGAGTAGCGTCCTAGCAAAATAAAACTTCTAAAACAATTTTTAATTTACTTTATACTTCTTTTTTGGAGAAAACGCCTTTTTGGTGAATGTTCGGAAAAATGTTTAAATACCTCTTTTTCCTTAAAAGAATCTTAGAGTGGCATGCAGCCTGAAGCTCTCTGGGCACTTGTGCAGCGAGACGCAGCAGTCCCCACTCCCCTTTAATCTTTGGCGCCGGGCTCGGAATCATGGCATTTGACAACCTCACACAATGGGTGCCATGGATACAAGCACTGCTCTTGCTCCCGTCATGGATGACTGTTACGAACGAAATTCCAAGCGCCGTGCTTTTTCCGACACACTTTGAATGTATTGCCTACTTTTCACTTCATAATCATTTAACAAGGAATGTCGGTTATACTGTCCCTTTATTACCATTGAGGAAATCACTCGCCATGGTGAGGTGAAATCATTTCCTGAAGTGCCCTGGCATTAAGGGACAGAAGTGTGTGATGTGAACGCACCACTCTCAATCTCTGAAACCTGTGGTCTTAGCCACTACATGCCCTTCAGTGCGATTAAAAAGGCATTTTTATACTTGATACCGATCACAATCTTCAGGCATGAACGCATAGTCGAAATGACGTTATGGAAGTCTTATGGAAAAAAGCCAATGCATATACCCAGGGTCTACAGGGCAAAAAATGATCTATACTAAATCTTCTCAGAAATTCTCATCTTAAATAGGAATTCTGAGGGGAGAAGTTTTGCTGAGATATCAAATGTAGTTAGTAGGAACAGCAGCTGTACTGACTGCGTTTTTACACCCTAAAACACTAAGAAGGAATCCGGAAAATCCGTTTTATGCTCCCCAGCACGCGGCGCTTTTGATTAAACTTCAAGTTTTCAGACATTTACCCTTTTTTGGATCCAGGTATAATTTTAAAACAGTTATGTTTTATTCAGCGTGGAAGACCTACCTTTGTCAGAAAGGAACAGATTATTTTGGTGTCAAAATTCCCCTCACAAATGTCATTGTTCACATTTTTGCTTCTGCATTAATGAAAGAAGAATTTCAATAGGCGTTTT